>NC_133110.1:24509081-24748127 GCF_022965805.1 Primulina eburnea
CATAGTATCGATTCATTGACAACTCTCGATATACCAATGGTTGTCGAATCGGTCGGGATATATGAGTTGAAGGGACCGTACTGTACGCTGACCATAATTGAATGGTTCTTGCATGCACTATCATTTGATACCTAGGGAATCATGTAAGCGATGCTGCTAGGCTTTTAACATGATTGGTTGGGTACTATCAGACTTGAGTTCTGACGTTCTTATTATCAAGGAGTTGATAAATAAGAATGGAGCAATTGGGGTATGCTCATATGAGAACATGTTTAGTCCGAATCACATGGAGATGTGAACCCACGGCTAGTTGTATCTGTGAACCATTGAGGGCCACACAAGTACTTACTTTCTAGATCCCGTTGAGAAGTAAAATAGTTCAATGTGTTGAATGACTTATAAATGAGTTTATAAGTGTAAGGAAAAATAGAAGTATGACTTCTATGAGAGAAATGTACTTTTAATTTATGAATGTGTTCCTAAATTAAAAGTTGGCCAAATAAATAATGTATTTGAAAATTGTGATTTTCATAAACATTATTATGGGCTAAATTAAATTAATTCAAGCGTTGAATTAATTAAACACTAGTGGACCTAGTAGAGTCCAAATAATTAAATTAATTCAAGTGTTGAATTAATTAAATCATATTGAGTCTTGTAGAGCTCAATTTAAATTAATTATTTAACTAGTGAGACTTGGGTAAATTCAAGTAATGTTTAATTAGTCTCAAATATGTTTGAGATAATTAAATTTAGTGCATAGTTTTTAATTTGTTAAAAACCATATAATATATGCATGCATGGGAGGTGAAGGGTTGGAGACAACTTTTTGTGTCTCCAAGGCTTGGCATGCAAAAGTTGGTCTCTACTTTTTCACAAACCAAGACAACTCATTCATTCTTCCCTCCCACAAGCCTTGGCCGAAATTCTTGGTGCCTTTCTCTCCAAGTTTTTTCTCTTCTTTTCTTCTTCAAGTGTTGAGAAGAAATATTCTTCTCCTTGAAAAATCCTTTTAATTTTCTAGTGCAAATTAAGAGGGGATTTACCTAGCAAGTGGTGAGCCTAATTTTTGAAGGAAGGAGAGCTTGTAGACTTGTCATCCATTCAAGAGCTTTGTTGTTTAACAACAAAGTTGGAGTCACAATCAATCTTTTAAAGATTGATAGGTATATCTCTCAAACACCCTATGAATGTCATAATATGTTTTTATTGTATTTGTTGCACAAAAATGAGATGGCCGAAAATTCCTTGATAAAAATTCGATTTTTAAACTTTCGTTGCGCTTCCGGTCACCGTAACCGATCCCCTTTCAAATATGTCCTAATCGAGCATGCCATAATTGTGCCGAATTTAGAGTATTCTATTTTCGCTTGGTTGTTGTTGTTATTGCTTGGACATTGTTTAGTGGAATATCTTTCAATTTTAAGGTGTAGAGATCGTTTTCAAGTTCTCTAGTACCAATTAAACATTCATTCTTGTAAATATTGCAAACACCTTTGCTTAATAAACAAGAAAATCCATCTTTATCAAGCATAAAAATTGAAATAATGTTTTCACCAAATTTGGTACAAACAAAACATCTCTTAAAATTAACTTAAAATCATTGTTCCAATGCAAGTAAACATCTCCTACAGCCTTGGTAGCAACCCTTGCTCCATTGCCCATTCTCAAGAAGGTCTCACCTTCCCTGAGCCTCCTACTTCTTCCCATCGCCTGCAAATCATTACAGAGATATGAGCCACAGCCGGTATCCAATACCCAAGAAGTAAAGTTAATTGAAGTGTTTACTTCATTATATAACATACCGTTTCTAGAACTCTTTTGGGCAAGATATTCCCTGAAGTTACGCCTCCAATGTCAAGGCTTCTTGCACTGATGACAGATGTCAACAGTCTTGTCAGTCTTCACTGGTGTGGCTGCCACAACGGTACTTGGAGTCTGCCTCTTCAAGGGCACGTTCTTCTTGGGACGTTGGAAAGAACGCTTCTTTCCTTTCCCAGGTGGACCGGTCTTCGTACCAGATGAAGAGCCCACATAAAGAACCGGCTTCTCTTTCTTGATAGTGGACTCAAAAGTCACAAGCATATTCACCAACTCCTCAAGGGTCGGCTCCATCTTGTTCATGTTGTAGTTCACCACAAAAGGATCAAATGAGCTAGGCAATGACAACAGCAACACGTCGGTGGTCAGCTCCGAAAGCAACATCAAATCCATGCCAACGAGCTTGTCCACGTGTCCAATCATCTTTAGGCCTTGCTCATGGACCGAGGCCCCATCTCGCATGCGCAAATTTATCAGCTCCTTGACGGTGGCATGCCTAAGAGGCCGAGTCTGCTCACCAAAGAGCTCCTTGAGGTGCAAATGAATGACAACAGCATCCTTCCTCAAAACGCCTCTGCAGCTCATCATTCATAGAAGCCTGCATATAACACCTGCTTTCAAGTCATGGTCACACCAATCCTTATAAGTCTGCAATTCCTCAAGAGTGCAGCTAGTCGGAGCCTCAACAGGGGCGACTCAGTTAGTGTATATGCAATATTTTCTGAGTTCAGGACGATCTTTAGGTTTCTTAGCCAAGTGAGGTAATTAGGTCTGGTTAGTACGTGTTTGTCGAGTATTGTAGATAGCGGATTGCGAATTGAAGACATTGTAAAAAATTGTACTGAAAAGTAAAACAGATAAATGTTAATGAATATTTTAAAATATTTAGTAAGATATAAAGTATGGACTTCTACTTTATAAATTTTCGCTCCTACTGTTTTGACATTTTTCACTACCCTCTAGTGAAAACGGGAAACTCCTTTCCTAAGTAGGTACGCAAGGTCCAATTAGCGAATTATGATCCCGAATACTATCAGGCAATCACAATTCCTAAAAGGTAGTTTCCAATTGGATCACCATGCAACCCTTTACGTAAAATTTTGTCTCACGTTTGATTAGGACTCAATAATATGACATCGTTCATCTTCACGTGTCAAGCCTTACCCATCGTTGTTGAACCTTAATGGACGGTCGCCATGAGTTCCCCCATAATATGAGTCGAAATCATGGGAGTTCCACGTAGTTCACATACAATGTCAATAGATGTCACAGCTTTCCGGAACTCAGAGCTCCCCCAATAATATGAGCCGAGCCCCGAGCATGGGTAGCGTTCATCATGCACCCATTGTCGATGGAAGACATGGAAATTATAAACAAATTTATAATTTCCCTTTTCCGGCTTGATATTAATTTTGAATCTTATCCAAAATGAGGGTTTTTATTTTTTAAAGGTCTCATCATTACTTTTATTTAAAAATAGCCATGTTTGATCGTATGTTTTCCGGATTCATGCAACTTTGTTATTATCATAATAATAACGCACATACTCATTACCTATAACATATCATGCATATATTATAAACAGTAAACAAAATAAGGATGATCAATCGCCCCAATACTAATGGCCCGTGTGAGCTAAACACGGGCCTAGGTCCAATCCTAGGGAAATGCAAGGGATGCAAATGAAACTATTACATATGCTTCATATATTTACATGTATTCGATCTTCATAATCACCAAGGCCACCATATTACAATCTTGATCTTCCACAATACTAATATTTACAAATAAATATTCATGGCAAATAGGGATACATCTCTTCGGGGTGGGAACGGGCTCTTCAAAGACAAGACAAATCTACAAGCTCTCCTTGTTCTTGAGTCTGTCCTTCAAAATCAAGCCCACCACCAAACTTAAAAGATCCACCTTACACTTGCACTAGAAAATGTAGGTTATTTTTCTTTGAGAAGAGAATTGTTTCTCCAACAATTGAAGAACAAAATTTTTGGGAGAAAAGAACAAGAATTTCGGCCAAGTGAGATGGAATGGGAGTGTGAATGAGTTGTCTTGGGGTTACAAAAAGCTAAAGCTAGCATGTGCATGCCATGCCAATTTTTTAATCAAAAGTAATTCACAACCCTTCACCTCCCAAGCATGCAAATCAAGTGGGCTTGTAACTTTTACAAAGGGCCCATGGACCTTTTTAATTTAATTGTCTCAAACATATTTGAGCCCCATTACACTTTACTTGATTTTACTCAAGCCCACTAGTTAAATAATTATTTCCAATTGGGCTCTACAAGGCCCAATGTTATTTAATTAATTCAACACTTGAATTAATTTAATTATTTAGACTCTACTAGGCCCACTAGTGTTTAATTAATTTAATTTAGTCCATAATAATGTTTATGAAAATCACAATTTTCAAATACATTATTTATTTGGACAACTTTTAATTTAGGAACACATTCATAAGTTAAAAGTTACATTTCTCTCATAGAAGTCATACTTCTATTTCTCTTTACGCTTATAAACTCATTTATAAGCCGTTCAACACATTGAACTATTTTATTTCTCAACGGGATCTAGAAAGCTAGTACTTGTGTGGCCCTCAATGGTTCATTGATACAACTAGTCGTGGGTTCACATCTCCATGTGATTCGGACTAAACATGTCCTTATACGAGCATACCCCAATTACTCCATTCTTAATTATCAACTCCTTGATAATAAGAACGTCAGAACTCAAGTCTAATATTACCCAACCATTCATGTTAAACGCCTAACAGCATCGCTTACATGATTCCCTAGGTATCAAATGATAGTGCCTGCAAGAACCATTCAATTATGGTTAGCGTACAATACGGTCCCTTCAACTCATATATCCCGACCGATTCGACAACCATTGGTAAATCGAGAGTTGTCAATGAATCGATACTATGTGTCATGTCGTAGTTGCATCGATGTTGTATTCTATGAAACCCCTTTCATAATTACCACCATATTCTGATCAGATATTTCAAACTACATACACATGATATCACATAGGATATCCATACCCGAAGGTAAGCGGTGAATCCCCGACTACAATGCATCGACTCCTATATGTTTCGACAGAACACCCAACCTTGCCACCTGATGACCTCTTAAGAGTCAGTAAACAATTCAAAGTGTAATGCTAGCATATAGAGTCTCAATGTTGTCCCGGGTCATAAGGACTAAGTGGTGTACAACCATAAACTAGGACGTTTCCACTCGATAAGTGAGAACCACTTGGAAAGTCCTTTTATGGAGGGTTGTTCAGTGCACTCTAACAGCAACACCTATCTGCATGCTCGGACATCACAATTTCCCCTACCAATGAAACATGGTACTCATATCGCAGACACTAGTCTCGAGATCACCGGCCTATATCCTTCTTAGTCGCGGCTGAATCGACTAGGAACCGTTTAGAATATACAGTATTACAAATATGAGTTTCATGATACTAATCATATGAGCATCTCATATTCTTTATACTATTTGTATATTCAAGGGCTTTATCTATGCAACTAGCATGGGTATACAGATAAAGAAGTGACAAAACAATAATTTCAAATATTATTAAAATAAAGATTGTTTATACATAGAGCTTAAACATGATCCCTTGGCCAAGTTGGCTGCCCTAAGGACTATAGCCATGGTTAGAACACCTCCTTATTATGTCTAAGACGAGACCAAGTCGGCCTTTCAAGGCTTGGTCCATGGATGCATCGGTTTTAAACAAAACAAGACAAGCCCCCTTCGATCCCCTTCATTTTCTGCATGTGTGGGTGTGTTCGGTCATTGGTTGGTATGGATCTTGGTTGGCCTAGGGCCCTTAGCCATGATCCATACAATACCTCATGATGTCTAGATCATGTCATGGCCAATCAAATGGCCACAATAATGGTCCGTGACAGCAAGAACAAGCAAAACACCCCACGCTTTGGTGGTGTGCTCTCGGGTGAGGCGTGTGTTGTCAAGGGTGATGGATTGGATTGTGGCTGGCCTAGGGCCCTTAGCCATGGTTCAGGCCAACCCTTAGGATGTTTGGAAGAGGCTCTGGTCGGTGGTTCAAGCCCCAAAGGTCATTAGCCTCGCAAACAACGCAAGGAAACGCTAACACAACTACTGTATTTTTTACACCAAGTTGTGCTAAGGTTCAGAGGTGTGTTTCGAGTTCTTGGTTGGGTTTTAGCCTATGGCTGTGGATTGGACAGTGCATAATAGAGTTAGGAAGGTAATTTTTTTGGCCGTTCGTAATTCGGTTAAGTTTAGAGGTCGTACGAGAATTTACGGTGCAAGGTGCCAAAATGACTCTCAAAAGAGCGTTTCATGTTTTTGGCCTCCATTCACCAAAAATTCGAGTACTGTAATTTTAGGAGCATTATTTCATAAATTTAGGTGTATTTTAATCATGGCTAAACTATGATTCGATGTTGGTTCGAGTTGGTAAGAAGCCATGGTTAAATACTAAGTCATTGGGAGTAGTTGTCCCGTTTCTTGGATTCAATTACGAAGTTTTTATTAAGTTAAATCATTCGCATATTTTTCATGCTAGAATTAGCTCGCAGCGAGCCTGGGAACGATCCAACCAATTCGGTAAAATTAATACAGGATATTTACTTATGTTACTTAATTATATCACGTGTATTAAAATATAAAATGTTCATTTTTGAGATTTATGCGATATTGCTTGTGGCCACTTCACTTTCATGGGATGGCAGCTTATCATGTGATTATTACTTCACCTAGTGGTCACTTACCGGTTTATGCTCAGTTATTGGTACGGATATCCAGTCCAAGGGCTGTGATGATCTGTACCGCCCAGTATACTGTGGTTTTGTCTGATCAGGCGATTCAGTTCAGTTCAATTCAGGGGCCACTAGCGTAGAACATAATCTCAACAGAAAATTTATGACATGTTATTTTATGACAGGGCTCGATTGATGAGCAAACATTTCACTTATGATTTTCAGTTCAGTTATGCACGTAATATAATTACTTATGACATTATATTTTTACGTTACGCCAGACTCATGATATTTTTACCATGCATACAATTTTATTATTATTACTTGTTATTTATGATATATGCATGCTGAGTCTTTAGACTCACTAGACTTGATTGTTGTAGGTACTGATGATGTGGGGACCCGGACGCTAATTCAGTTCTTAATCATTATTGGGACTAATTAATCAATTATAAAACAGGGTCTAAATTTTTTTTTTTAAAATACAAAGCGGAAACGTAATGTAATTTAATCAAATTACATATTAAACATGAACATACACATCTTGTGTTATCTACAAGAATTCAACTAGGTTCAACTACATATCAGTGCTAAATCCGATGTTGCTTCGAAGCCCGGATCTCCACGCTATCTAATCTTCTCTCATCCTCTTCTTGACCCTGATCCAGCCCCACCTGTTGTCATGCACACATACAAACAAGACAACAGCCGGATAACTCCGGTGAGATATAAATATCCCAGTATAAACAATGTAAACATGCAGTCATATAAAAGCATATATGAAAGCATATAAGAATTAATCATAACATGTCTCAAATCAGAAACATAAATTTAATATCAAGAATTCAATAAACATGAATGATATAAACAATGTAAATCAACATGTCGTATCAGACTCAACTCAACCGACGCGTCATCTCAGACTCGACTCAACTGACACGTCGTCTCAGATTCGACTCAACTCTATCCTAGGGATCCCGATGTCTGGATATAGGTAATTATATCGAATCTCAGTCGATAGGAATGAATCAATCCCTAAACGGCATCGATATAATTCATATATCAGTGTCTGGGCGAATCAGCCGCAGAATTGACGACTCAGTCAATAACCTGACGAATCAGCCGGTAATTAGGCGAATCAGCCAATAACCAGACGAATCAGCCTGTAATTAAGCGAATCAGCTTAAGTTTAGACGAATCAGTCAATCACCAGACGAATCAGCCGGTGACTAGGCGAATCAGCCTATAATAGACGAATCAGTCAATAACCCGACGAATCAGCCTATAACTCAACGACTCAGTAATCAATACATACAGTCAGTATCTAAGCAAATCAATCAATGACTAGCGAATCAGCAGTCATTACATGCAGTGGCTATAAATCAATAGACTACAATCATCAATCTTATCAATTACAAGAATCAATGTAATAAACTAAGTATGTGATTTAGGGAAACTCGAGTCAAACCTTCCTCGAGTTGTGCAATCCCAACACAACATTAATTTATACATTTCTTTCTGATACCCTGGCTCTGTCGAAGTCTCGAACTCAAAGCCTGTCGATACTCAATCTGATAAAAACAATATCGAGGAGTATAATATCAATACACCACTCGAATTAAATCTGTCCTGCTCAATACTCAATCCAATTCAATATCGATGGTATAATGGTATAATATCAATATACCCAACAATACCATATCAATCAGATATTCATTCTAATATCTCATTCTCAATAACAACTCAATTCTGATATCAACCTGACTCCAAAACTATTCCGAAAATCATAACAATTCCATAATCAGTCCGTTCCTTAATCTGACTTCAATTCTATGATGTCTACTATGTCAAGAACAACATATATGAGTTCCATTCAATTCTGACAATATCATAATTTCAAAGCATGTCAAAACGTAGTAAAACTTACGTCCAGTTGTAGCCTACATTGCTAGGAACTCGATACTGAAGTCAGATTCAAATTCAGATGGACGGATTTCTCGCAAATGGCGTAAGGATTTCTCGTGCCAAAGCTTCGACCCTTTTCCTCAATTCTGAATGAATTTCGAATGGAATCACAGGCTATATATATCAGAATTGCATGCAAGAAACGTGTCTCATTTTCCATGCTGCACGTCACACCACGGGTGCGCTCCATCTTGCACCGCGGGTGCGCTAACGTTTCATCAATCTTATCTATTTTGAAATTGCATTACCGCGGGTGCGGTATCTGTCGAGACCGCGGGTGCGGTACCGCACCGCGGGTGCGGTAATGCTAACACCGCGGGTGCGGTCACCCTTCGGTAAAACTGACCATGTTTCTGTCCATGCACCGCGGGTGCGGTACATGCAAGGCCGCAGGTGCGGTGTTGCTTCGGCAACACACTCTGAAATTCAAATTAAATGGCCACCCATTATCTTAAATCGTGTCTCCGTTGGCCCTTTCGTAATCATGTTAACTTATAACTCAATAAGCCTTGATTAACAGTGATAATTTCTCGGGCATTACATTTCTCCCCCTCTTAAATCTGAGTTCGTCCTCGAACTCATAAGTAATCAATTCAGATATGTCAGAAGATATGTATACAGAGTTTAAATCAGAAACTCATCTCAATAAATCTGTTCTGAGATCTCAATCTTATATCAAATGTTATCTCTACAAATAGCTCGGATAAAGTCAATCTCGCAACACTGGCTATACAACATCTGTATATACCCAACCACAACTCATAACAACTCAACATCATCAGCTGTTATCGAGTCAGTTTATTCTAATCAAAGATATATTCGATCTTTAATCTCAGTTACCAACAGTCATCGTCCGACGTTGGTATATTCAGTCTGATTATCATGAGCTATTTTCATTTTCTTCTGACTTAGCTTCATCTTTTCAGTCATATCTCTGATCATGTCATGTCAAATCTCAGGAACCTCAGAGATATCATCTCAATAAAGAGGGAATCTGTACTTCTTAACGTACAACGTGTCTAATAATGTCATTCCCATACTCATTTAATATCTGTTGTGGTATAAAAACTCACAACATGGCAATAAATCCTGCCAATTAGTGTTAAATCAAACACTACAACTCTAAGCTTATGTTCTGGAATCTGGATACTCCACTCTGACTGGCTGTCAGATAGTGAATACTATTCAGTATTCAGATATAATCTAGTATCCACTCTTACTGTACATTCGGTCAAATGTGCAAAATCAACCAAAATCACGGTTTAATATAACCAATTCTCAACACTCCGTGTAATCTAATCACTTTTCTGACAAAAATCTCAGTCATATATCATATTTGTACATTTTCATGTACGAGTTAGAACTCGCAGACTGGATCATTCTGTCATTCCTAACTCAATCCATAAGTAATTTCGAAAGAAATGTAGTAACTTCATCACGATGTCCCTGGAAATGTAATCTCATTTCCATTCAGGAACCGACAAGTTACATAACTAATCTCTTGGTTTATTTCCTTTCTATCTTTATCTGTCTGTAGTTCAGACATTTCAGTCCAAACTCTGCCGTATCTAATCTCATCTGTTTCTATCAAAACATTTTCTGCTATCAGGATGCTTACGAAATCAAGTATTGCACCTTTCTAACAATCTATGTCATTTCTCATTCGAGATATCAGGCACAAACAAATCAGTTTTTAACATACAATACAGTATTACTTACCTGACATTCTGATCGATACTCTGTTCTGACTATCGATATTGAGTTCTAAACATTCTAATCAACTTTTTGAACTGCTAACGTTTCAAAATCAGCCCTGGTTCGGACTGTGCAATATAATCTCCATTATCTATAATCTGTCTCAAACACGTATTCAGACTACATCAATATTCAACCAGATTCAAAACATCACTCATCAATACTGATCTGTTAAACTCATAAACCTCAATATCTGACACCGATGTCAACCTCGGCTGACTAATCACGGTTTAACTTTGTTAAAATCAAATGATGTATCATCTTCATATATAAAATCCCTGAACATAATCTGTCTCAATCAGGATTCACCATTTCAACAGTTTCTAATATCAGTTCAAGGCTAAAATCAATCTCTCTGATTGGAATCAGATCTGAAGTCTTATCAGAGAAAACATCAATAACTTTCATATCACTGGTAAATCAGCCAATGATGAACTCAATTTCAGTAAATCAACTGAATACATAAGGAGTCACTCTGCTCCTTTCTGTAGTAATCGAGTCATAGCTAGTATGAATATCAAAGGAATTCTCAGTCTAGAATTCTTATCGTACAATATTCATCTCTTGATCATCTCAGGTCTGATTCTTACCATCTTCTGGTACTAATCTATGGTAGCTCTGTACTTGGTCCGCTTATCAATATCAGTAATGTAGTTCCAAGATCATAGAACACCAGTACAACACAAGCTACCACACGATCTAACTCGATCTCATTCTCATCCTACTGTAGTATACAAGATCTAACAGAAATTGCTGATACAAGATCTTTTCCCCAAAAGGAAAAGAAACAAATACTACAGTAAATAGGGATTCAACAGCTAATGCATACATCAATGCAATCTCTCAAAATAGACGTATGTGAAGCACCGGTATCCCTCAATACACATGTAGGAAAATCAAACAAATCAGTTACCTGCAACATCATCATCTGGTGCTTCCTGAGCCTGCTCCTCGGTCAAAGCAAATACTCTGGCCTGCTGTCTAGGAGGCTGGCCAACTGTCTGGCTTCCTCCTGGCCTCTGCTGTGACTGAGACGGTGCTGGCTGAAATGGAGGAACGGCAACTGATCGTCTACCCCACTGTGCCGCTGATCCAGATGGTTCAGCTCCCTGGGATCTTTGGGAACCCCTTTGTGGACATACTCTGGAAAAATGTCCCTGTTGTTTGCAGAAATGGCAACTACCAAGTACTCCTTGGCATTGCTCAGTGGCATGTCTCCCTCCACAATTTCCGCAGTAAGCCCCGGTATAACTCTGTTGAGAACCACTAGAGCTAGAAGAACTGCCGCCAGACTTCTTAAACTGCTTTCCTCTAGCTTTCAGAAAATCTTTCGTTCCACCACTGCTACTGCCACTCTCAAATCTGGGAGGTGGTTGCTGTGGTCTCGACACTGGAGGAACAAATTCAGCTCCTCTCTGCCTTATCAGGCCTGCTTCAGCGCCTTTTGCTCTATTCATGGCATCAGCAAAGTTATTCGGTCGCCCTATGTTCACCAATGTAAAAATATCGGGATTCAAGCCATTGATGAACTGATCGGCAACGGCTTCGTCATTTTCAGATACATGAGGAGCAAACTTCAACAAGGTAGAGAACTTGGTCACATATTCTTCAATGTTCAGCTGACCCTGTCTCAAATTAGCAAACTCTGCCCCCTTGTCTTTTCTGTACGATATTGGGAAGAATCTCTGGTAAAACTCAGTTTTAAATACATCCCAAGTAATAATCGTACCTCGCTGTTCCAAGGCCCTCTTCATTTTAACCCACCAGCTTTGTGCAACATCCAGCAATTGGTGTCCAATCAATTTAATCTGGTGCTCATCACTGTACTCCAGTGAATCAAACAGCAACTCAATGCTCCCTAACCAACTCTCACACTCGACTGATGTCTCAGTACCCGTCAGAGAGGGTGGTTTGAATGACTGAAACCTCTTCAGCAAGGTTTCCATTGGAGTCGGTGTTACATCCATTGGAGGATTCGATGTACTACCCTGTTCTGGTATTCTTCTGGGAGGCATATCTAAACTCAAAAGGATTAGTAATCCAATCCAATACATCTGTTTCAATTCAGTCTCTCCTCCGATCATCTTACTGCTGATCGAGAATCAATTCAGATTCGTTCCCAATAATACATATTACAAAATCAAATCAGATAAATCCAGTAACATGTATTATATAAAGCAGTAAGCATGCTAGCATTCACAAGCAAGGAAAGAAAACCTCAATCTACCCCGCTCACTAGCCTCTTATATCTCAATCTCAAGAATCTACAGTTCTAGTACCTACAGCTCTGATACCATCTGTTGTGGGGACCCGGACGCTAATTAAGTTCTTAATCATTATTGGGACTAATTAATCAATTATAAAACAGGGTCTAAATTTTTTTTTTAAAATACAAAGCGGAAACGTAATGTAATTTAATCAAATTACATATTAAACATGAACATACACATCTTGTGTTATCTACAAAAATTCAACTAGGTTCAACTACATATCAGTGCTGAATCCTATGTTGCTTCGAAGCCCGGATCTCCACGCTATCTAATCTTCTCTCATTCTCTTCTTGACCCTGATCCAGCCCCACCTGTTGTCATGCACACATACAAACAAGACAACAGCCGGATAACTCCGGTGAGATATAAATATCCCAGTATAAACAATGTAAACATGCAGTCATATAAAAGCATATACGAAAGAATATAAGAATTAATCATAACATGTCTCAAATCAGAAACATAAATCAATATCAAGCATTCAATAAACATGAATGATATAAACAATGTAAATCAACATGTCGTATCAGACTCAACTCAACCGACGCGTCATCTCAGACTCGACTCAACTGACACGTCGTCTCAGATTCGACTCAACTCTATCCTAGGGATCCCGATGTCTGGATATAGGTAATTATATCGAATCTCAGTCGATAGGAATGAATCAATCCCTAAACGGCATCGATATAATTCATATATCAGTGTCTGGGCGAATCAGCCGCAGAATTGACGACTCAGTCAATAACCTGACGAATCAGCCGGTAATTAGGCGAATCAGCCAGTAACCAGACGAATCAGCCTGTAATTAAGCGAATCAGCTTAAGTTTAGACGAATCAGTCAATCACCAGACGAATCAGCCGGTGACTAGGCGAATCAGCCTATAATAGACGAATCAGTCAATAACCCGACGAATCAGCCGGTGACTAGGCGAATCAGCCTATAACTCAACGACTCAGTAATCAATACATACAGTCAGTATCTAAGCAAATCAATCAATGACTAGCGAATCAGCAGTCATTACATGCAGTGGCTATAAATCAATAGACTACAATCATCAATCTTATCAATTACAAGAATCAATGTAATAAACTAAGTATGTGATTTAGGGAAACTCGAGTCAAACCTTCCTCGAGTTGTGCAATCCCAACACAAAATTAATTTATACCTTTCTTTCTGATACCCTGGCTCTGTCTAAGTCTCAAACTCAAAGCCTGTCGATACTCAATCTGATAAAAACAATATCGAGGAGTATAATATCAATACACCACTCGAATTAAATCTGTCCTGCTCAATACTCAATCCAATTCAATATCGATGGTATAACGGTATAATATCAATATACCCAACAATACCATATCAATCAGATATTCATTCTAATATCTCATTCTCAATAACAACTCAATTTTGATATCAACTCGACTCCAAAACTATTCCGAAAATCATAACAATTACATAATCAGTCTGTTCCTTAATCTGACTTCAATTCTATGATGTCTACTATGTCAAGAACAACATATATGAGTTCCATTCAATTCTGACAATATCATAATTTCAAAGCATGTCAAAACGTAGTAAAACTTACGTCCAGTTGTAGCCTACGTTGCTAGGAACTCGATACTGAAGTCAGATTCAAATTCAGATGGACGGATTCTCGCAAATGGCGTAAGGATTTCTCGTGCCAAAGCTTCGACCCTTTTCCTCAATTCTGAATGAATTTCGAATGGAATCACAGGCTATATATATCAGAATTGCATGCAAGAAACGTGTCTCATTTTCCATGTTGCACGTCACACCGCGGGTGCGCTCCATCTTGCACCGCGGGTGCGCTAACGTTTCATCAATCTTATCTATTTTGAAATTGCATGACCACGGGTGCGGTACCTGTCGAGACCGCGGGTGCGGTACTGCACCGCGGGTGCGGTAATGCTAACACCGCGGGTGCGGTCACCCTTCGGTAAAACTGACCATGTTTCTGTCCATGCACCGCGGGTGCGGTACATGCAAGGCCGCAGGTGCGGTGTTGCTTCGGCAACACACTCTGAAATTCAAATTAAATGGCCACCCATTATCTTAAATCGTGTCTCCGTTGGCCCTTTCGTAATCATGTTAACTTATAACTCAATAAGCCTTGATTAACAGTGATAATTTCTCGGGCATTACAGATGAGGTCGGGATTGAGGGCGGGAACCGGTGAGCCATCTTGGGTCTGCAGTAGTGGAACCCAAGGACCTCATTTTCAGCATTTACCATTTTTATACCCAAACATTTTATCTTTTGTTGGATTATTTTAAATTGTTATTTTGCAAAAAATAATTACTTCCGCAGCTATTTTGAACATTAAACTTTATTTATCATATTATTTCATGATTGAGACATTTCATTTATTTAAAGAGAAAATTTTAAATTTTTTCCGCAAATTTTCAAATACGAATTTCGGGCCTCTACACCTTGTCTATTCAGTTGATTTACTGAAATCAAGTCCATCATTGGCGGATTTGCCAGTGGTGTGTGAGTTTGCTGATGTCTTCCCAGATGAGATTCCTGGTTTGCCTCCGATTCGAGAGATAGACTTCAGCATTGATTTGATGCCAGGTACAGTTCCGATTTCGAAGGCTCCGTACACAATGGCACCGATTGAGTTGAAAGAGTTGAAAGAACTGTTGGGGGATTTACTGGCCAAGGGGTATATCAGACCAAGTGTGTCACCTTGGGGTGCTCCAGTATTGTTTGTGAGAAAGAAAGACGGTTCGATGAGACTCTGTATCGATTACCGGCAACTGAACAAAGCAACTATAAAGAACAAATACCCTTTTTCCCGTATTGATGATTTGTTTGATCAGTTGCAGGGTTCTTCGGTATATTCCAAGATCGATCTGAGATCTGGATATCATCAGTTGAGAGTCAGGGATTCTGATATCTCAAAGACAGCATTTAGAACCAGGTATGGACATTATGAATTTATTTTCATGCCGTTTGGTCATACTAATGCTCCAGCTGTATTTATGGGGTTGATGAACCGTATTTTTCAGAGATATCTGGATGATTTTGTGATTATTTTTATTGATGATATTCTGATTTATTCCAAGAATATAATTGAGCATGCTGAGCATTTGAGAATTGTATTGAAAATTCTGAGGGCTGAGAAACTGTATGCTAAACTGTCAAAATGCGAGTTTTGGTTGAGACAGGTTGTATTTTTGGGGAATATTATATCCGGAGACGGTATATAAGTTGATCCCAGTAAGGTTGAGGCAATTATTTCTTGGCCGAGACCGACATCAGTGCCTGAGATTCGCAGTTTTATGGGTCTGGAAGGATATTATCGTCGATTTATTAAAGATTTTTCTAGCATTGCCAAACCGATTACTCAGTTGACTCAGAAGAATGCTCTGTTTATTTTGTCAGAAGACTGTGAGTCCAGTTTTCTGGAGTTGAAGAAGAGATTGACCAGTGCTCCGGTGTTGACTATCCATCAGGTACTGGTGACTCTGTGGTTTATTGTGATGCATCTCACCGAGGATTGGGTTGTGTTTTGATGCAGCGAGGCCATTTTATCGCTTATGCTTCATGACAGTTGAAGCCACACGAGACTCGCTACCCAATTCATGATCTTGAATTGGCTGCCATCGTCTTTGCATTGAAGATATGATGACACTACTTGTACGGTGAGAAGTTTGAGATCTATTATGATCATAAAAGCCTGAAATATCTATTTTCACAATCAGAACTGAATATGAGACAGCGAAGATGGCTTGATTTATCGAAAGATTTTGATTGTGAAATCAAGTATTATCCAGGAAAATCTAATGAATCAGCAGATGCACTGAGTCGAAAGGTATGTTCTTTATCCTTATAGATGATTGGTGTTTCAAATTTGATAGAAAATTGTTGTTTGTCTGGATTAGATTTTGAAAAAGATCGTCAACCTCTGAGATTATGTACTATTCGAGCTGAACCAGAACTGATATTGAGAATCAAAGAGGCACAAAAAGTTTATCAGAATGTGTAGAATTCTATTGCTATGGTCAGAGCTGGACATCAATCGGAATATCAGGTTCATGACTATGTTTTGTATGTGAATAATTGTATTTTTATGCCGAATGTTTCAGATTTGAGACAGCGGATACTAGTAGAAGCGCACAGCAGTCGTTTTAGCATTCATCCTGGTGGCAGAAAAATGTATATTGATAAGACACAGTATTGGTGGAAACAAATGAAATCTAATGTTTCTGAATTTGTTGCCAAGTGTCTGAATTGCCAACAAGTGAAAGTAGAAAGAAAGAAACCAGAAGGATTATTACAGAGTTTGTCTATTCCTGAATGGAAATAGGATCACATTTCCATGGATTTTGTGATGCAGTTACCGAGATCCTCCAGAGATTGTGATGCGATTTGGGTTGTGATTGACTGATTAACCAAATCTGCATGCTTTATTCCATACAAGATGACATACAGACATGACCAGATGGCCGATATTTATGTCAGAGAAGTGGTGAGATTGCACGGAGTGCCGAATTCTATTGTATCAGACCGTGATCTTCAGTTTACATCGCACTTCTGACAGATTTTACAGCAGTCTCTAGGTACAAAGCTACATTTGAGTACCGCATATCATCCACAGACCGACGGACAGTCAGAGCGGACTATCCAGACATTGGAAGATATGCTGAGAGCGGTAGTGCTTGATTTTAGCACTAATTGGTAGGATGCATTGCTACTTTGTTAGTTGAAGTATTGAGATGGCTCCTTTCGAGGCGTTGTACGATAAGAAATTCAGATCCCCTCTGTATTGGGATGATATCTCTGAGGTTCCTGAGATTGGACCTGACATGATCAGAGATATGACTGAGAAAGTGAAGCTTATACAGAAAAGAATGAAGGCAGCTCAAGACAGACATGCCAAATATGCCAATGTTCGACGTAGACCATTGGTATTTGAGGCAGGAGATCGAGTGTTCTTGAATATTTTACCTTTCAGAGGATTTGTCAGATTTGGCAAGAAAGAGAAGCTGTCTCCACGTTACATTGGGCCGCATGAGATTTTCGAGAAGATAGGAGATCGTGCCTATCGACTCGCCTTGCCGCTTTCTTTATCGGGGATACATGATGTCTTTCATGTATCGTTACTATGGAAATAACTGCCTGATGCTTCACATATTATGCAACCAGATGAGGCCGAGCTTGACGAGACATTGAGCTACTTTGAGAAGCCGATTCAGATTCTTGATCGGAAAGAAAAGCAACTCAGAACGAAGACTATTCCGCTTGTGAAAGTGCAATGGAGTCGACATGGTGTCGAGGAAGCTACTTGGGAGACTGAGTCAGACATGAGACATAGATTCCCAGAGTTATTTCATTGATGTGAGTTCTCTATTTAGTATTCTGTTATATACATTTCCTTCCTATATGATTCGATTCCCTTTGATTTCGGGGACGAATTCGTATCTTAGGGGGGGAGAAATGTAATAGCCTAGAATTTATATCATGCTAATCTGCGATTATTGATTTTGAGTTGATATAATTATGAAGGATCGTTCTGAGGCTTGAAATGTGATTGCATATGATATCGAATGTGCGAGAACAGTACCTCTCGTGCACATGTGCGACGTGGTGCGCGCACATGCACGAGGCGGGCAGAAGACCTCGCGCATACGCGCGGAGTGAGGGCGCGCATATGCGTGAGATGTGCGAGGAGCCAAGTCCATGTCCAGAGAACCTCATGCATATGCGCAGAAGTGGTGCGCGCATATGCGCAAGTCATGCGATAAATTAAACTGAATTCCAGTGGACCTCGCGCATATGCGCGGAAGATGGGCGCGCATATGCACGAGCTGTCGAGAACACAAGCGTTGAGACCCAAAGGTCTCGCGCATATGCGCCGTGGAAGGTCGCGCATATGCGCGAGACGTGTTTTGCAAAAATTAAGCCACGTAAGTTTAACATGCAATTTATATGTGAAACTGCTTTCAGTCGAAACAATCAGACATAAATTGAAGGAGAAAAGCTTCAGGGAATTAAAAACTTCCTCGTATCTTGAAATTGTGATTGTGCCAAATTGGGATGTCAGAATTTCAATCTGATTTCGGTATCGCACCCCTCTCGACATAGGCTACCACTGGACGTAAGTTTTGTTACGTTTGATTATGATTTGAAATTATGATATTGCTAGAATCAGATAGGATTCATATGTGATGTTCTTGGTATGTTAGACATCGTAGAATCGAAGTCAAATTGAGAAATAGATTGATTATGGAATTGTTATGATTTTTCAGAGTATATCGATTGATATTGGACAGATTTGAATTATGAATTGATTACAGATTGTATTGGATATCAGTTATGGATTGTAATTATCATCTGATGATATTATATTGACCGGGATATCGGGATTGTTCTGTTATTCCATTTGTTTTGAGTTAAATCCAGATTAATCAGATTGGTATTGATTTGAGCAGTATATTGATATGGTATTATTGATATTGTCATTTCCAGATTGAGTGTTGAGAGACATTGAATTCCAGATGGGAACGGCGTCAGAACTGCTATAAAAGAAAGTAATAAGTCAATGTGGTACCAGGAGAACGACTCGAGTATGATATACTTGAGTTTCTCTAAATCACATACTTATTGTTATTGTGTGCATTGATTTGGATTGATATGCTTGTTCTATTGATTTATAAAAATCATGTATTAGATGAGTATTAGATGAGTGATCTTGTGACATAGGTGCCAGATAGTGATAAAATTGTCATTGGCACATTGCACATTGTCACAGGATAGTGATTTGGCGAAAGTGCCAAAGTCTGTGACGGATAGGTCAAGACACCGGATGTTTGGTTATATCGATGTTGAATAGAATTGGAGTTTCTTCTGTTACTGATATTCGATATGGAATGCCAACGTCTGGAAACCGGGATCCTTAGACTAGGATTGAGTCTAGTCTGAGACGTGGAGTCACGAGTCTGATTGACAATTTTATATTGGTTATGTTTCAGATTTTGATACCTGTTACTATTATCTGTTACATGCTTTTACATTGTTTATATGATTGCATGTTTCGTTTATTTATACTGGGATGTATTTCTCACCAGAATTATCCGTCTGTTGTCGTGTTTGTATGTGTGCATGGCAACAGGTGGGACATGATCGAGGTCGAGGAGATGAAGAGAGATCGTGATTAGAGTGGAGACTACGGACCTTGATTAGAGATAGGGTTTGGACACTTGATATTTAGTTGTTAAACCTTAGTTCAAATTATTGTATATAGTACGAGACTTGTAGTTTAATACTGACATGTATATTAGAATATATTTCATTACGTTCCGCATTTAATACTGTATTTTAAAAAAAAAAGTTAGGCCCTGTTTATTATAAGTAATTAAATTGTCTCAATGATGATTAAGAACATGATTAGCGTCCGGGTCCCCACATCTGGGGCCTTCTCCCTCACTATATTCTCAAAAATCATATATCATATCTTTTTTATCACAGCCAATTCACATCCCTCAAAATATTTTCTTTTCTTTTCTTTTTAATCATAAAATATCGTTTCTTTTCCACATTTGTAAAATATCATTTTTAATAGTAAATATTGCACAACCTTACCATAAATCATGAAATCTCATATTTTCATCATAAACGTTATAAAAATATTATTTAACATGTGTTATGATCCCTCAGGACACTGTCAATCCTTTTCGCACTACCTAGGTATAAAATGACCATTTTGCCATTGCACCCTAGAATTCTCAATTTTGACTTTTTCTCACTTTTATTGACTCGAGACTATCTCAAATAATTATTTAAGCTTAAATTAAATTTTTAATATTTTTATTTAACGTAAACTCGATCTTTTGATTTAATTTCTTAATTAATAATTCATAAAGCGTTTTAATTCCAAATTAATCTCAACTTTAATATTTCTTCCCAAATTTAAACATAAACTTTTTACACCTAAACTATCCTCGGGAAACATGAATTGACCACCGTGGACAATGGTTCTAACCCTTTCCCATTAAACTAAAGATCCGAACTCTAGCTGGCCCCCATCGATCCACCACCGAGCCACCTAGGACCAGACTTAACCCTAGGCTTCCCTGACTCCCCCTGGACCATGCAAAAACCCCCAGCCCACGCGAGAAGTCCTTGCGCACCCACAAGTTGCGACACCATCTCCTATCTTCACTAGGAATCTAGCTCACATAGGACTCTTTTACTCCAGCCACCATCGAGCCCAACCCTCCTGACCATCACTGGAATACCCTTTGACCTTACCTAGACCAACACCGAGCACCAACCCTCATCCAAAATGTACGCACCCTTGCATGTGAAGCCCTTGATCGTTGTTCCTCTTCTTTTGCTTTCCTTCGAGCCATCTCGTCCCAGCCACCTAGGGCCCCAACTAGGACTCTACTAGACTCTACTAAACCAGCCTTAACTGGCCATCAATGAGCCGTGAGCCCCTTGCCCGCGGCTTCACCAAGCATGCATGGGGAAGAGTCCTAGTTCACGCGGGCTCTTCCCTAGCCGCTGCACTCGAGTTCTACCTGTGCTAGGACTCTTCCCAACCCTTGACCACGTCCAGCCTATCCCCTAGCCAAGCCCTGACCTAGCCACTCGCATCCATGCACCGAGCCGCTCGAGTTATTCACGTGGGAACCCTTCAAGACCCTATGACTCTCCTTCCTTAGCCAACTCTATTCTAGCCTTCGTTTCCTCTTTATGTCGTCCATTTTCCACCGATTAAACCTCCTACGTTTGCAGCGTACTCATTGTAAATCATAACAAGTTCATATATACTTAAATATTTTCAAAACTCTAAAAATAATCGTCAAAATGATAAGCAATTTTAACTCCAATATTTTTCATGCAAAAATAAAATAAACATGCATAATATGGATTGAATGATCGTTAAATAAATTTAGAAATGTGCCTTTGCGTTTTAGAACGCTCTAATATGCGATCATTGTCGCCTGGCGTTAAGAAGATCGAACGGGCAACAAAAACTCCTTGTTTTCTCCCTCTTCAATTTTTTGAAAATTAGTGTGTGTAGTGTGTGATTTCGGCTGCTATCTCAAGAAAAATATCTAGGAATCCTTTTTATAGATTTTAATTTGCATTTTAATGGGTTTAAGTTTTGGGCCTCTGAGTTTAGAAGCAATATGGCCTACTAATCTTAGGTAAATTAGGCTCAATAACACCTATTTAATTGAGAAATAAAATTTCAGAAAAATTAATTTTCAAAAATAATACTTTTGATCTTTTAAAAATCCCTCGTTTGCCTAAAATCGGCTTCTTAGATAAAATCAAGCTCGTCTCGTAAAATAATTTGAATTCTACCATTTGTAGAAAAATTTAATCATATTTAATTATATTAATAATCCTTGAAAATATTTATTTAAATTTTTTTATTTTATCTCGGTAGTCTCCGGTCTCCTTTACCCAGCCTATTATCGAATATTCGGATAAAATCTACAGTTTTCACAAAATCATGCAATTAAACTTTTAATCTTATAACATGCATCATGTAAGAATTTAAAATCAATTAAATAAAATAATTAAGAAATTTAGTTCATTTGCATGCATGTGGTTTTCGTAGGTTGACTTTTGGACGTTACCCGATTAGTTAGTTGAACCAGATCATTTGGTTTATCAGTTAGTACAGTTTCATCAAAAACAACATGTATTGATTCTTCAACAGTAAGGTGTCTTCGAATGATTCTTATTAATCATCGATTTGTTCTGAGTATAACATGTTGTGTTAACCGCTTCTACCCAAAAATATTTTGGGTAGAAGCAGTGATAGAGTTTGATTGGAAAATTCAGTTTCCCTATTGGATTTTATTCTGTCAATTCCAACTGATCTCTCATTTAAAAGTACTTTGAAAAGTTTTATCAGTTGTGAAGCAGTTTGATATTTGGATTTAAGAAAGATAACCCAATTAAATCTTGAGAAGGCATCAACAATCACTAATGTGTATTCCATTCCTCCTAAGCTCATTACTGGTATTGGACGCTTGTATTGCTCTCCCACAACCCCGTTTTCATGGCCCTGGCTAAACCTATTGATGGTAGAGGGGATTACTCCACTTGACTCCTATGCATTAGTTTTAAGGATCATGTAGAAGATTTAATTCTTGTGTTTTTTAAAGATGATCTAAGTTGCTTCCCACACTGACGAGTTGAACAAAATATAAGTTGCTTCCCAAACTGACAAGTTGAACAAATTTTGTCTTTTGAAAACTCAAATTTTAGCAGACTAGTTACCAGTTTGTGGTTACTTCGTTGTGCAATGGTTTTGAAGTTTAGTTGGTTCAACCTTCTATTCCATAACTAATTTCTTATACTGATTTGAAGCTACAAAGTAGAATGATTCATTGGGTTGATTACTCCAACTCGATTTATATGTGTTACCACATCTATTGCCTGTCATAATGATGTCACAGTTGTGTTCTTAACCGTACAAATATGTTTACTAAATTCAGCTGAGTGATTATGATACATAATTCACTGATGCTAATCAAGTTATATCTCAAAATGTCAACAAGTAAGACATCATCAATAATAATTTTACCATGGATAAGCTTTCATTTACCCACGGTTCAACCTTGAGAGGCATCTCGAAAACTGATTTTGGGACTGAGTATTTGACTAGTTGTGATATTAATTTTCTATCTCCAGTCATGTGTCTTGAACATCCACTGTTCAAGTACCAGACTGAGTCTCTGGTCATTTTTCCTGTAACCTGCAATCCCAAATAATTAATAAATTGGGTACCCAATTCTATTTGGGTCCTAAAATTATTAATCCTTTAAGAATTTAGACTTGGATCAGTCGAACTTACTTTCCAGTCACTGTGTTACAAATAGATTTAATTAGTTTTTGTGTGTTTGGTGTGTTATGTGCAGATGATACAGTATGTGTTTTAGCTATGTTCAACTTGTTTTCATCCGATATCGTTTTCGAACAGGCTTGCAATTATGATAATGACTGTAATAGCCATTTACAACTTTTTTTGGTGATAACTTCACAGCTTAGGTGACCAGCTTTCTAAGTCAGTTGAACCCTTAGGACTATATACAATCCCTTGCCTTTTAGCCATGTTCATATTTTCAATCGGCTGTTCAACCGGCTTACTGGGCTCAGATTGTTTATGTACCATGACTGATTTAACAAAGTGAATGTATTTCCATTTCCACATATTCAGTTTTTCCTTAATACCACTTGTTGAGGGTTCATCGTGGCTTTTAAAGCCTAAACCAGTTTTGTCCCCAACTGATTTCTGTAAACCTTGCATTGCTGCCAACGTGACAGATGACTTGTTCCAGACTTGAATCAGATCGTTTAGTTTTGAGTTTTAGGACTTTAACTGCTGAATCAATGATTGATCTCATCCTTTCCGCTATCATCTTAGCAATCTCCTCTTTGATATTAGACATTTCAACTGATTGTGAACAATCAATATTTCAATTTTGTCGTTGGTAGGATCAGTTTGCTTAGCTTTAGCTTCCTCAAATGAGAGAGCAAGCTTACGGTACTCATTTACCTTGTCATGCAGTGTAGAAATAATTTCTTCACGTGTAAAATCAGTAGAACTGAAATCAAATACCTGCTCGCCACTAGATTATAGTTCAGCATCAGCAGCCATGAGGCATTTCACCACTTTTTCATCACTAGAGCTGCTTGAGCTCTCAGTTTCTGATGCTTCGCTGTCAGTTTCAGCCCATTTTTATTTGCTTTCTTCAGCTACTAGGGATTTGTGCTTCTTCCTGGATGATTTCTTGTCATCCTTTGATCTTTTCTCGTGCTCGAAGGGCTTTCTTTTCTTTCTCAACTAATCGTCCACTGCCCTTCTTTGACTTTGGACAGTCAGCTATGAAATGAATAGTTTTGGCATAGTTGTAGCACGTTCTTGGTTCTTCTTTTGATTCATACATGTGGTAATCCCTTTGAAATGATCCTTGATTCTTTCTCATGAACCTTCCAAACTTTCTGACGAACAATCACATCGCATCATTGCTCAACTGTTAAGAAATCTTCTTGACTGAAACTGTTGGCTCCAGTTTCAAAGCGCTGAAGGCAGTGGTGACTGGTGGAACTGATGGTTCATTCTCTCTTGTTTGCATTTCAAATTCATATGCTTTCAGGTCTTCAAACAAATCATGTAATTCCACCTTGTTAAGATCTTTTGATTCTCGAATAGCCATAGTTTTACCATTCCACGCTTTGGGAAGGCCACACATCACATTAGAGCAACCTCTTTGTTTGAATATACTTTTCCTCGTGCATTTAGTCATTTACGATGCTGCTCACCCATTCATCAAACTCTTTCATTGACTCGCCAGCCTTCATTTTGATGTTATCGAAATATTTAATGGCAACTGAGAGTTTGTTATCCTTGGTTTGCTCATTCCCAACACATAGTTGGATCAGCTTCTTCGAAATGTTTTTGGCAGATTTGCACATTTTGATCTTACTGCAGGTGTTCTTGTCCAGAGTATTGTAGAGGATATCCTTGGAAATATTATACGGATTTGCCTTCCTTTTATCTTCAATTGTCCACTCATCGTGTGGCTTCTCAATGTGATTAGGTGCTCCATCAGTTAAAGCAAATACAATATCCGCCTTCATTATTTTCATTGGTATATTAGTTAGGACGTACCATATATCATCATCTTGTGCAGCTAGATGACCCTGCATTCTAATTTTCCAATCATCATTTTCTCTGGAAAACATAAGAATTTTATTGAACGAAGACATGATTATCATATGTGAGTGTTTGGAATTATTCAAGACAAGATTTAACCGTTCTGATACAACTTGTTTGGATCAATTGAGTTGTATCGGGTCGTTTGACATGGTTGATGTGTTTAAAAGAGGGGTTGAATAAATACTTCAGTTCTACTTGGTCCATTAACTTTGATTTTGATACGTATCCTTCAGTTTAGTTACGTTCTTTCAGTTCAATTATTGGTTAGTTCAGGTCTTTTGATCGGTTACTGGTCAGTTTGTCAAACTCTGAAACTTATAACTTCCAACACCTTGCATACTCAAAGATTTCTGAGCAAACTTCTCGTACATCCTACTCTGCTCAAAAAATCTTTCTTCAAGATATTATCAGATCTATTATAATCATTTAGAGCTTGAAAAACAACTACTCAACATTTTTTTGTCAAATACAGTTAGAAGAGCTGCAAACATTTTGAATCTTAGTATTCATTATTTGTTATATTTGTGGCGCTTTGGTTTTTTGACTAAGGATATCAACCAATATAAAAGATAATAGGATTTTCAACATAGTTAATTGATAAGACCTAAAATTGAAGCGTGTTGTTACAAAGGATTTGTAAAACCAAAGTCTTCTAGTAAATTCCTTCTATGTGGAAGAAGCGGAGACGTAGAATGCTTTTTCCTTCGAACTTTCATATATTTTGTGGTATTTACTCTACCATATTTATTCATCTTTTTGACGTTATATATTTGAGTATGTAATAACCAAATGAATCATCAGACCGTTCTTTAGAACTATTTTTAGTTTTACTGTTTGTAACGTACCGTACTTTTAACTACTTGAAATTTGCGGAAAATTAAAAACTTTCATAAATGCTAATAAACTTTCAAACTGTCATCATAAACGATCTGTCCAACTGAAATTTTTTGCAAAAGAGTGAACATAACTCAAGTTACTAAGGAAAAATTCTTGTTTAAACATTGTAATCAAAGCGTGAAATCAGAGTATTTTGAACATTTCATAAGAACTTAAAAATATGGTGGTCCTCGGGTTTAGCCTTCCGCTCAGTCCAAGCCAGCTCACTGGTCCTCACCGCTCGTCTCTTCAGACTCCTCCTCACCTTCATCGATCAAGTCTAGTGAGTCTAAAGACCCAACATGTATAAACTAGAGATAACGAGTAATACGTAATAAAACCACATGCATCTTTAAAGTAGAGCACATATACTTGAAACTTGAACTTGCATACAAAAGCTTGAACATACATACATATCATAGACGTGCCATAAACATGAAACTTTTCTTAAACATGCTTGCTTATTTGTACATTGTAATGCCCGAGAATTAATCACTGTTAATCAAGGATTATTGAGTTATAATCTAACGTGATTACGAAAGGGCCAATTGAGACACGATTTAAGATAATGGGTGGCCATTTATTCTGAATTTTAGAATGTGTTGCCGAAGAAACACTGCACCCGCGCCCTTGCATGTACCGCACCCGCGGTGCATGGACAGAAACTTGGTCAGTTTTATCGAAGCAGGACCGCACCCGCGGTGCAGGACCGCACCCGCGGTCGTGCAATTTCAGAATAGATAAGATTGCCGAAGCTTGAGCGCACCCACGGTCTTACACCAACCGCACCCGCGGTGCGACATGTTGTGCGGAAATGAAGACATCTCATGATATGCATGCACTGATATATATAGTGCTGTAATTCCTTCGAAAACAATTCAGAATTGAGGAAAAGGTCCGAGGAGGAAGAAAGAAAATCCTTACGCCTTTGGCGAGAAATCCGTCCGTCCGATTTTGAATCCGACTTCGGTATCGAGTTCCTATCGACGTAGGCTACAACTGGACGTAAGTTTTACTACGTTTTGACATGTTTTAGAATTATGATATTGTCAGAATTGAATGGAACGTATATATGTTGTTCTTGACATAGTAAACAGCATAGAATCGAAGTCAGATTAAGAAACAGACTGATTATGGAATTGTTATGATTTCGGAATAGTTTTGGAGTCGACTTAATATCAGAATTGAGTTGTTATTGATTATGAGAAATTAGAATTGATATCTGACTGATATGATATGGCTGGATATATTGAGATTATGCTGTTATGTTGTTGAAACAGAATTTGATTGAATTCTGATTATATCCAGTATTAAGTGAGTGGTGTATTGATACCGTACCCGCAATATCGTTATTGTCAGATTGCGTTATTGACAGGCCTTGAGTTCAAGACTTTGACAGAGCCAGAGTATCAGAAAGAAAGGTATAAATTAATGTTGAGTTGGGATTGCACAACTCGAGTGAGGTTTGACTCGAGTCTCCCTAAATCACATACTTTCATTTATTGCATTGACATTTGCAATTGATGAGACTTATGATTGTTGTCTATTGAATTATAACCACTGCATGTAATGACTGCTGATTCGCTAGTCATTGATTGATTTGCTTAGATACTGACTGCATGTATTGATTACTGAGTCGTTGAGTCATATGCTGATTCGTCTAGTCACCGGCTGATTCGTCGGGTTATTGACTGATTCGTCTTATTATAGGCTGATTCGCCTAGTCACCGGCTGATTCGTCTGGTGATTGACTGATTCGTCTAAACTTAAGCTGATTCGATTAATTACAGGCTGAGTTGTCTGATTATTGGCTGATTCGCCTAATTACTGGCTGATTCGTCGGGTTATTGACTGAGTCGTCAATTCTGCGGCTGATTCGCCCAGACACTGGAGATAATAATTATATCGATGCCATTTAGGGATTGAATCATTCCTATCGACTGAGATTCGATATAATTACCTATATCCAGACATCGGGATCCCTAGGTTAGAGTTGAGTCGAGTCTGGGACGACGCGTCGGATGAGTTGAGTCTGATACGACATGTTGATTTACATTGTTATGTCATTCATGATTATTGAAGGCCTGAGATTGATTTATGTTTCTGATTTGATACATGTTATGAATATTTCTTATATGCTTTCGTATATGCTTTTATATGATTGCATTTATACATTGTTTATACTGGGATATTTATATCTCACCGGAGTTATCCAGCTGTTGTCTTGTTTTGTATGTGTGCATGACAACAGGTGGGGCTGGATCAGGGTCAAGAAGAGGATGAGAGAAGATTAGATAGCGTGGAGATCCGGGCTTCGAAGCAACATAGGGTTGGACACTTGATATTAGTTGTTAAACCTTAGTTGATTAAATGTATGTGGTACAGGACTTGTACTTCTATACTGAGATGTATATATGTTTTATGTCACTACGTTCCGCTTTGTATTTTAAAAAAAAAAAATTTAGACCCTGTCTTATAATTGATTAATTAGTCCCAATAATAATTAAGAACTTGATTAGTGTCCGGGTCCCCACATACATACATAAACTCCATCATTTTGCGTAGAGACATGTTTTAAAGCAAGTGAACCATACATAAAAACGCCTGATCAGACTAAACCACAGTACTGGGCTGACAGGGAATATCCACTGCCACATACATGAGATCCCCGTTCATAATTTAACGGGTGGATTGGTCCCTGGTCATACTTTACCGCTTTCCAATCCTGTTCTAAACCCGTTTATAATTTAACGGGGTGGATTGGTCCCTGGTCATACTCTACCGCTTTCCAATCTCATACATAAGTTTGGTCACAAGACATTTAGCATACCTCAAAAACTTAAAAGTACTTTCTTTGCATGTCGAACATACTTACCTAGCGTTGAGGGATTCGTTGGATCTCGCTTGAGGCCATTGCTGCAACATACTAACATGAGTTCAAATGCTTAACTTTCATAGCTTAGACGTAGGTATTCGTGCTCACCACTGAATCAAATAAATAACTTATGACATTCTAGATTACTCGGGACTTTTCCAGAAAACTGACCAAAAAATCTCAGTATTTAAAAGAAAGTAGATTTCGAGTTTTAGATCTAAAAACGTTTCAAAAATTGATCAAAAAATTTTCTCCTCAAACTTTGTACATCACACATGGATTTTTACGCATAATAAACAACACAACGCATAATATGACGAGATCGACGCAGGAAAAATATAATATACATGCCTTATAATGTTAAAATTTACCGAACCGACGATACCGAAGCGGAAACGGAGCGAGGGTTGATCCGGGACGAACGTGGCACGATTTTCTTGAAATAAAACTCACGAAAATTTGCTGGAATGCTGAATGGAATGGGGCAGCTGCTCTCCCTTTTAGAACCCTAAGTTTTCTCTTATAAAAAATAATAAAAGTTTGAATGAAATGTGTGTGTGTGTTGTGTCGTGTAAGTGTGTGTGTGTGAAAATAGGTGTGTGTGTGTTTATGTAGTAAATTAGGGAAATAAATTGCTTAATTAGTAATTAGCAATTAATTTAAAATACTAACTCTCCCTTGATTATAATAAAATCTCTAAATTTAAAATAACTTGCACAAGTATCAAAACTTTTAAAAGTTTAAAGATCATAAAATACTACATAAATAATTTAGGTTTTTAAAATGCTAAGACTTAATAAATTATTTAAAATGCCCCATCCTTAACTTAAAATAAAATACCACATAAAATATTCACCAATATCGTCGCCGGTCTCTTATCCTCGATCCCGCATCGGATAATCTCCTGAAACATGAAACTCAAGAAAATATTTTTTAACATGCATCACATAAACATAAATAATGCAATTTAAATAAATCAAGCATCACTAAAATCATTTTAAACATAATAAATAATTTAACAATTAAATACATGCATGGGATTTACGTGTACTGATCGTGGGCTCTATCAACTGGTACCATGATTGGTGCCAAGATCTATATAAGTCCAGGAGGTCTTGGGTTCTAATCCTGAGAAGGCAAAAGCTCCAGTGCCTGGGCAAGAGAAGTTCTATGAGTAATGGGATAACCGTGAGGGGACTTAAGCCCAGGATTGCGGCCAAGATCTATATAAGTCCAGGAGGTCTTGGGTTCTAATCCTGGGAAGGCAAAAGCTCCAGTTCCTGGGCTGGAGAAGTTATATGAGTAATGGGTAATGGGATAACCGTGGGGGGACTTAAGCCCAACACTATCAAGACCGCTCATAAACTTTAAAAAGGTGTTTATTCACCCTCTCATTTAAACACATTAACGATCCTAACAAGCGGTATCAGAATAGTTTTCTTTTCTCTCCTCCGATATGTATATATTCAAATTTCATTTTTTAAAAAGATTACAATGTTCTCAAAGGAAGATTATGATGACTGGAAAATTCGTATGTATGCACATTTTGTCGCTCATGATGATGATATATGGTACGTCATTACTGATAGTCCAATAAAGATCTGAAAGGAAATACAATAGTTGTTGTCCTTGAAGGTGCTCCACAAATGGTGGAGAAGCACCAGTCAGAATGGACTACAGATGACAAGAAGAAGACAAACCTGGATCATATGACCAAAGATATCCTTTATAAAACGTTAGACAAAAATATGTTTAGCAAAACAAAACTTATTATATAGCTAAATAAATGAGGGAGAAGCTAACTCAACAATGTGAGGTCAATAATCAAATCAATGAAACATGCTGACCGTCAAGGAAACAGGTTGACCATTGCCATGCATAAGTTTGACAATGTCAAAATAAAGCCTGAAGAAACTCTCAATGAGTTTGATGAACGATTTAGAAGTATCATTTTTGAGCTTACATCTCTGTAAGGAATATTCTAACCGAGAGATTGTCTTGAAGGTAATGAGAGTACTGCCCAGAGAATGGGATGTAAAAGATCGTGGCCATGTGAGAATCTAAGGATTTAAACAAGCTGGAGTTGCATGATTTATTTTCTTATCTCAAGGCCTATGAGTTTGAGCTTTCGATTTGAAATGAAGAAGAAACATCCATCTCCCAATCAACCAAGGCACCGGTTGCAGCCGCTGTAACTCTTCTGGTCGAAGAGACCACAAGTAAGAAGTCGACTGAGCAATTAAGCAATGAATCCATGTCTTTATTTGTTAAAAAAAGTAGTAAATTAATGCAAAATGACCATACAGAAGATGGTCAAGCATGTTTTAACTGTGGCAAGAAAGACCAGTTTATTGCAGAATGCAACAGACATAAGAAGGATGACAAAAAACCGTTCGAGAGAAGATGGTTGAAGGATGAAAAGAGATCTTTCAAGAAGAAGAAAGACCAGAAATTTCTTGTTGGTGAGTAGAACAAAAAAGGGCGAATTCGGAGAGTGGGTCTTCTGAATCTAGCACCAACTCAAGCGAGAGTAATGATGAACCGGTCCAGTCCAATGCTTAATGGTTTACTCATAAGAAGAAGAGGATAATGACGAGGTATTAGATTTTGGCTCTAGTGAATTTACTAGTGAATATCTTTTCAATGCACTGCATGGAATGACTAATAAGTACATGAAATTTTCGCAATCACTTGAGAAAGTGAAAACAAAAAAAGTAAGCCTAGAAGAGAAGTCAAGTGAATCTAGTTGCTTGCAACAAAAGGAGCTTGACGGCCTTAAGGTGAAACTAAGTCTGTTAGACATTGAAAATGATAATATGTGCATAATGTTCCAAAACGTCTTCAAATCAAAGTTGATAAAAGCAATCAGACTTGGTTTCTCAAAGTATGATGCATGAAAATAAAAAAACAAGCTGGTGACAGAACCGATCTAGGTTTTGGAAATAATGATTGCAGCTCTTTTGAAACAAGTACTCAACCGCATCTGGACAAAGAAACTCTAATGTAATAAACCTTTTCTGGTCTTGTACGGTATATGAACATGATAAGTGTGAAATCCAAGCAGACCAAAAAGGGTCATATGAGAACAAAGCTAAACATAAAGGACTGAGATACATGGAACCTGAAAACTCTAAGTCTAGGAAGACTTGGTTAAAGAGAAAACCAACTAGTATTGGACATGAAAACTGGTTTTATCCCAACCAGTCTTGGAACAGGCCATCACAACCAAGAAAAACTGTTCAAATGAGGAAACCAAGATAGTACTTCAATTGTAGGCCAGTTCAAAAGATATACAGATTGAATAACAAGGATAAAATTCTCAAACATATGGTTAAATGTAGAACACTGCATAGCCCTACAAACATTTTTACTCGACCGCTAGAATTGCTGGACAAAGACACAGGTTAGCCTTTTAGGGTGATTCAAGTGTGGATCCTGAAAGAATTAATCCAATTTGGACCTAAATAGACATGGGTACCAAAAATTTTCTTTTGTTGTTTGTCGACATGTACAAAAGACAAAAAATGTCGAGGAGTCAACCTGGTACCTTGACAGTGAGTGCTAAGTCATATGCTGGAGACTAAAAACTACTGTCAGAAATAATTGAATGTAAATGTAAAGGCATAAAAATTCGTATATGAAAATTTGCAGAAAAATTAAACATTTTCATTTTAAATAATTAAAATGCTTCATTCATAAAATAAACTGATAAATAAAGTTTAATGTTCAAAATAGCAGCGGAAGAAATTATCGTTCGCAAACTAACAATTTAAAATAATCCAATGAAAGATAAATTGTTTGAGTATAAAAATGGTAAATGCTGAAAATGAGGTCCTCGGGTTTCACTACTGCCGACCCAAGATGGCTCACTGGTCCCCGTCCTCGATCCCGACCTCATCAGTACCTACAACAATCAAGTCTATGAGTCTAAAGACTCAGCATGCATATATCGTAAATAACGAGTAAATAAATAATAAAATTGCATGCAAGGTAAAAATGTCATGAGTCTGGAGTAACGTAAATATATCATGTCATGAGTAATTATAATATGTGCATAACTGAACTGAAAATCATAAGTGAAATGTTTGCTCCGTGGAGCCCTGTCATTAAATAACATGTAATAATAATTTTCTGTTGAGAATATGTTCTACACAAGTGGCCCCTGAACTGAACTGAACTGGACCGGTAATTGACCACCGGGTGAAGTAATAATCGTCTGATCAGACTAATGCCACAGTATACTGGGTGGAACTGAACTGAACCGGTAACTGACCACCGGGTGAATTAATAATCCCATGATAGTGAAGTGGCCACAAGCAATATTGCATATATCTCAAAAATGAATATTTTATATTTTTATGCACGTAATGTAATTAAACAACGTAATTAAATATCCTGTATTAATTTTACCGAATGTGTTGGATCGTTCACAGGCTCGCTGCGACTTAAATCTAAAAAGAAAAATATGCAAATGTTTTACTTGACCAAACTTTGTAATTGAATCCATAAACGAGACAATTACGCCCATTGACTTAGTATATTTAATCATGACTCTGTGTCAACCCGAACCAACACCGAACCATCATTTATTCATGATTAAAATACACCTAAAATGATGAAATAATGCTCCAAAAATGTTACAAGTCGAAATTTTGGTGTATATGGAGGACAAAACATGAAACGCTCTTTCGAGAGTCAATTTTGCATATCGCACCGTAAATTCTCGTATGACCTATAAACTTAACCGAATCACAAACGGTCGAAAACACGACCTTCCTAACTCGATTAGGTACTGTCTAGTCCAAGGCCATAGGCTAAAAGCCAACCAAGAACTCAAAACACACCTCTGAACCACAACACACTTGCTGTAAAAATTTACAGCAGCGGTGTTTGCGTTTCCTTGCGTCGTTTGTGAGGCTAATGGCCATTGGGGAATGAAACACCAACCAGAACCTCTTACCAACATCCCAAGAAATGGTTTGAACCAAGGCTAAAGGCCCTAGTCCAGCCACAATTTAACCCACACCATGAACACCCGAAACTCCCACCCGAGAAGCACCCTTGCGGGCGTGGGGAGTATTCCTTCGTTTGCTGTCCTGTGTCATTCCAGTGGCCATTTGATTGACCATGGCATGATCTAGACATCAAGGGGTATGATATGAACCGTGGCTAATGGCTAAAGAGCCAACAAAGTTCCACACTAACACCCATAAAGCCAAAACAACACATGCAGTAATATGAAGGGGCCGAAGGGGGCTATTCTTGTTTTTATTTAAAAACCGATTCAACCATGGACCAAGCCTCAAAGGGGAGACTTGGTCACGTCTTAGAAATAACCAGGAGATGTTCTAACCATGGCTATAGCCACTAGGGCAGCCAAGATCAGATTCATCTCCCTTGACAGCAAGAACAGAATTTTCGAACTCAAGAATGGCTTTGTGGATGAGTTGCTGTATTTCTAAATTTCCAGCTTATATGGGGCTTGAACGAATGGACCAACATGATCCTAACATGTCCTAATACATGTCTAGATGCAGCCTTGGGAGCCTCGACACGAGCCAACCACCTGAAACACCAAAAACTAAGAACCCGTGAAGCAAGGAAAAACCAGAAAAATTCTGCACATGAAGTTTCGAAAATATATCTCATGTATTTCGGTTTTGCTAAAAAAATTCATGAGTATGATGTTTTAAAATATTAATATGGTTTCATTGAAGTGTGAAGGAAGATATAAACATGCCTGGAAATTTTTGTTTTGAAGAGAGCAAAATAAACACAACAACGCGGCACGGAGGAGAAGGAGTCTTCTTCTTTTCTTTTCTTCTACTCGATTTTTCACTCCAATTTTTCCTTAGCTACCTCACGATTTTTACCCTGATATTTGCTCTGAAATTTCGAGAATGGGGTACTGAGAATGGCTAGGGAAAATGAGAGGAGATTGCCAGGTGAATGGAAATTAAATATTCTTTCTATCTTCTAGCTTGAGAGATAAGGGATGATTGTGATAATAAAAGATTTTGAGGGGTAATTCTAGGATGCACTTGGTCAATAATTGTGTCTAGGAACAAGGAGAAAATTGCATAAGTAAATTATTTGTTAGTGGTTTAAAAGGTGGGGAATAATCTACCTACAAAAAGATTAAAGAAAGATAATAAAGAAATGGATTGTCCAACTAATAAAAATCTTTTCAAATAAGGGAGGGGCCGATTTTCAGCTTCTAAAATAAGGTAGAATATTGCTTAAATATTAATTAGTGGAGAATAAATTTTAGGGAATTATCTAACAAGAAAAGGTAAGGAAAGATTTTAAAGAAATAGGTTGTCAAATATTTTTAAATTAATTAAAGGGGATGGCCGATTTTATTATGTAAAGTAGGGTAAATTATTAATTAAATGAGGATTTAAAATGGTGAGGAATTATCTCCAAGAAAAGATTAAATTAAGAAAGAAATTAAATGGTGGGTTGTTAATTAAATTCAAATATTTTTATCAAAGTGGCGGAAAATTAATTGTAAAATTGGAAGAAAATATTTCTTAAATCTTGTATTTTATTTCTTTAGAGTTTTATCTACCCATTAAATATTTTAGTAAATTAATAATTTAATTAAGGAATACCCTTATCTTGGATGCATGACTAAATATTTAATTTACTTGGATAATTCCTAAAACATTCTTTTGCATTAAATTAACTTATTATTTATCTAAAAGAAATTCTAAGAATGTTTTCTAAATATTAAATTTTATCTCCATACTCCAACTCCAGTCCGGCCTCACTTATTTAACTAAAAAGGTAGCAACTAAACTACTGCATAAAATGATTAAATTTAAAGAAAATAATTTAAATACTCATGCAATAATAAAAAAAATCATTTTAATTTAAATAATAGGAATTATGCATGGCTTATACGTAGTCTAATTTACGGGTTCTGCAACTCTCCCCCCTTAAAAGAAATTTCGTCCTCGAAATTAAAACTTACCGAATAACTCCGGATAAAGACTCCTCATCTCCGGCTCGGACTCCCACGTAGTTTCCTCTTCCGAATGGTTAAGCCATTTGACTTTGACTCGCTTAACCAGCTTGTTCCGAAGCTTCTTTTCTTGTCTGTCTAAGATATGCACTGGTCTCTCTTCATAAGACAGGTTCGGAGTAAGCTGCAACGGCTCAAAGTTCAGGACATTCGAAGGATTTACCATATACTTCCTCAGCATAGAGACGTGGAACACATTGTGTACTCCGATCAGATTCGGCGGAAGAGCAACTGTGAGGACCCAGGCTCTAACTCAATTGTCTTTGGGATTAATTGGATCTTTGCTAGAAAATGTGGGTCAAAATTTTGCTTTTAATATAAAAAACAATTGTATATAAATCATACACAATACACCATACAAAATGAAGTCATATTATTTAATTTAAAATATCATTCACTTGTTCGATTACAAGTATTCTACTAGTGTTTAGAATTTCAGTAATGTCTAATAATAAACCACTAGTTCTTCTCCTCAGCCCTTAATCTCCACGCTATCTCGATCTCTCATCTTTGTCTCGACCCTGATCCTGTCCCACCTGTTGTCATGCACAGATACAGACACAACAACAGGCGGATACTCCAGTGAGAACAAATCCCAGAATAAAACATGTATACATGCATATCATGCAATTAAATACAAAATCATAATACATGAATCAGTAATCATGACACATTAGTGAAGACAGATAAAACATCTTTGACTCTTATTCTTTGACTCGACTTATATCTAAGTCAAGGGATCCCGGTGTGAATAAGACGTAACAAGTCTCCCACCTACTCTCCCAATCGGGGTGGCAGTATGTCTTATTCCTAGACTTTATATCGAATATCTACAATTGGAGTCGATCTTCTCCTATGCCTCGATACCACCGAATGTCTAGAAACTTGGCATATCTGCCAATAACTCTCCTATCTCAGTACAAGTATATAAATCAATATAGAGTACAAACATAACAAGTATGTGGTTTTGGGAAACTTAAATCGAATCTAATTCGAGTTATTCTTCCCGAATCAACATTGAATTATATCTTTCGTTGTTCAGTCTTTGTCGATGTCGAGGTCTCGATGTCGAAGCTTGTGAAGACAAATCTGAAATGACATATTCAAGATGCATTCTATCAATCTCTAACTCAAATTAATACACATATGGATCAATATTCAATCTCGGTACATTTCAACGGCATAACGGCGTAATCTCGCGATACCGGTCATCTCAAACATCAGTAATCCATAACAATAACTCATAATCATCACAAATAAGTTCCATAATCTCAAAATATACATAACTCAACTCAATACATGCTGAAATTTGCATAAAAATCGCTTATCATATCCGTTCTTCGATCCGGTAGCGAATATACGTTCACAATAATCACAAGAGCATATAATAGAAATCAAAATCTGATTTCTCCCAAAATCTCAACTTCAAAACATGTTGAAATGTAGTAATACTTACATCCTTTTGAAGCTAGTAATGCAAGGATCAATAATCTAGGCTCGGATGGAAAATCGGTTGGTCGGATCGTTCAAAACCAACAATCTAAGCTAGGATGAAATTTGAAAGAGTTCCGAAGCTTTTCTCAGTTTTCTCTCGTCCATATCAAGCTGCAATGAAGATGACTACATGTTAAATGCATGGCAAGGACAAGTGTCTTATTTTTCATTTTGCACGTCTCACCGTGGGTGCGCTACACATAGGACTGCGGGTGCGCTTAGCATACTATAACAATTCCACAAATTCAGAAGAAACGACTGCGGGTGTGCTGGCTCTTGGACCGCGGGTGCGCTGCCCTCACTGTCCCAACACCGCGAGTGCGGTCATATTTCTGGTGCGGGTGCAGTGTCTCTTTGCCACAAAACTCGAATTGTAACGTCGCTTCTCCATGTCTGTTCTTCCATTCCCTTATTCATAATACATGATAACTCAAGAGTATCAAACTAAAATTTCGGGCATTACATTTCTCCCCCTCCTATATATGAGTTCGTCCTCGAACTCGCAAGCAATCAGTCAAAGCATGTAAAAGAAGCAATATAATTAAAAGATGAATAAATACTCACGTCATGGAAATAACTCTTGTTATCTCTGTCTCATTTCTGATTCTGTCTCCCAAGTTTCTTCTTCAATGCCATGATGACTCCACTGGACTTTCACTAGCGGAATAGTCTTCGTTCTAAGCTGTTTTTCTTTCCGATCTAGAATCTGAGTTTGCTGTTCAATATAACTTAAAATGTCATCAAGCTCGGCTTCATCAGGCTGAATGACATGAGAAGCATCAGGCATATATCTACGTAGCATCGACACATGAAAGACATCATGTATCCCAGATAAAGAAGGCGGAATGGCAAGTCGATAGGCACGATCGCCAATCTTCTCAAGAATCTCGTATGGACCGATGTATCTAGGAGACAATTTCCCACGTTTTCCAAATCTGACAATGCCTTTGAATGGAGAAATCTTCAAGAATAATCTATCTCCCTGTTCAAACACTAATGGTCTACGTCTAATATTCGCATACTTTGCTTGTCTATCTTGTGATGTCTTCATTTTCTTCTGAATGATCTTCACTTTCTCTGTCATTTCACGAATCATATCAGGCCCCAGTTCTGGTACCTCTGAGATGTCATCCCAATAAAGCAGAGATCTGCACTTATTTCCGTATTAAGCCTCAAATGGTGCCATCTTGATGCTCGTCTGATAGCTGTTGTTGTACGAGAATTCACAAAGAGGTAGTGAATCTTGCCAACTAGTGCCAAAGTATAGCACTACAACTCTCAGCATATCCTCTAAGGTCTGGATAGTCCGCTCTGACTGTCCGTCTGTCTGGGGATGGTAAGCAGTGCTCAGATGCAATGTCGTACCTAGAGCTTGCTGCAGACTGTGCCAAAAGTGTGAAGTGAATCGTGGATCACGATCAGATACGATCGATTTCGGCACACCATGCAATCTAACTATCTCTCTGACATATATCTCTGCCATCTGATCATGTCGATACGTCATTCTGTACGGAATAAAGCATGCTGATTTGGTCAATCTGTAAATCATAACCCAAATCGCATCACAGCCCCGGGATGATCGTGGTAAATTCGTAACAAAATCCATGGAAATGTTATCCAACTTCCATTCAGGAATAGACAAACTCTGAAGTAAACCTCCGGATTTCTTTCTCTCAGCTTTCACCTCTTGACAATTCAAACACTTGGATACAAACTCTGCAATGTCTGATTTCATCTTTTCCACCAAAACTGTGTCTTGAGATAGTTGTACATCTTTCTGCCACCAGGATGAATACTGAACCGACTACAGTGCGCTTCTGACAATATCTGTTGTTTCAAATCTGAAACACCTGGCACTACAAGACGGTTATTCACATACAAAACATGATCATGTACCTGATACTCTGAATGATGTCCTGATCTGACCATCTCAATCGACTTCTGCACATTCGGATCATTTTTCTGTGCTTCTTTAATGAGAACAATCAAATCTGGTTCCACTTGAATCGTAGCAAGTCGCAATGGTCTACTATCTGTATCAAATGCTAATCCAGACAAACAACAATCTTCAATCAAATTCGACACACCTATCGTCGATAAGGATAAAGAACATACCTTTTGACTCAAGGCATCCGCTGCTGCATTTGACTTTCCTGGATAATACTTGATCTCGCAATCAAAGTCTTTCAGCAGATCAAGCCATCTTCGCTGTCTCATATTCAACTCAGACAGAGAAAACAGATACTTCAAGCTCTTATGATCAGAATAAATTTAAAACTTCTCGCTGTAGAGATAGTGTCGCCATATTTTCAGTGCAAATACAATGGCCTCCAATTCAAAATCATGAATTGGGTAACGAGTCTCGTGTGGCTTCAACTGTCTCGATGTATATGCAATCACATGTCCTCGCTGCATAAGAATACATCGTAATCCCCTGTGAGATGCATCACAACATACAACAAAATCACCAGTACCTGAAGGGATAGTCAATACTGGAGCACTGGTCAGTCGTCTCTTTAACTCCAAGAAGCTAGACTCACAGGCTTCAGACCACACAAATGGCACATTTTTCTATGTTAGATGCGTAATCGGCTTTGCAATACTAGAAAAATCTTTAATAAATCGTCGATAGTACCCTGCCAAACCCATGAAACTGCGTATCTCTGGTACAGAAATCGGTCTAGGTCAACTAATCACAGCTTAAACTTTACTTGGATCAACAGAAATACCGTCTCCAGATATGATATGCCCCGAAAAGACAACCTGTCTCAGCCAAAATTCATATTTTGACAGTTTAGCATATAGTTTCTCATTTCTCAGCATTTGCAACACAATTCTTAAATGTTCGGTATGCTCAATCATACTCTTGGAATATACCAAAATGTCATCAATAAAAACAATAACAAACTCATCCAAATATTTCTGAAAGACACGGTTCATCAATCCCATAAACACCGCTGGAGCATTCGTTAAACCGAAAGGCATGACAATAAATTCATAATGTCCATACCTGGTTCGAAACACTGTCTACGGTATATCCACATTTCGGACTCTCAGCTGGTGATATCCAGATCTCAGATCAATCTTGGAATAGACAGAGGATCTGTAACTAATCAAATAAATCGTCGATACGAGGCAAGGGATATTTGTTCTTTACCGTTACCTTGTTCAGTTGCCGTTAATCGATGCAAAGTCTCATCGAACCATCTTTCTTCCGGACAAACAGTACCGGAGCACCCCAAGAAGACACACTCGGTCTGATGTAACCTTTGGCCAATAAATCTTCGAGTTGTTCTTTCAATTCTTTCAATTCAATATGTGCCATTCTATAGGGAGCTAGCGATATAGGAACAGTACTTGGTAGGAGATCAATACTTAAATCTACTTCTCGGGCTAGAGGTAATCCTGGAATCTCATCTGGGAATACATCAGCAAATTCGCATACCACTGGCAGATATGCCAATGCTAGGCTCGATTTCAGTAGATCTACTGAATACACAAGGAACCCCTCTGCTCCTTTCTGTAACAATCTCGTCATCGTCAAAACAGATACTAAGGGAATCCGAGATCTGGAACCCTTACCGTAGAATTTCCACTCATCACCCATTTCTGGTCTGAATCTGACAATCTTCTGGAAACAATCTACAGTGGCTCTGTACTTGGTTAACATATCGATCCCAACAATACAGTCAAAATCAGCCAATCCAAGCACAATCCAATCTAAGTCAATCTCATGACCCTCAAACTGTAATATACATTGTCTAACCGAAGTCACGGATATAAGACCACTTCCCAACGGAGAAGAAACAGACACTACAGTAGATAATGACTCAACAGGCAATGCGTGTATCAATGCAAATCGCTCAGATATAAAAGTATGAGATGCACCCGTATCTATCAATACATAAGCAGGATAACCGCAAATAAAACAGTTACCTGCTATCACATCATCTGGCGCATCTTGGGCCTATTATTCTGTTAGTGCAAATACTCGAGCCTGCTGTCTGGGAGGTTGGCTCACTGTCTGGCTACCTCTAGCTCGGGGTTGGGTCTGTGTAGGGGTTGGCTGAAAGGAATGAACAGATGAAGCTTGCCTCTCAGGCTGAGTTACTGAACCAGATGCTCCTACACTCTGAGCTTGTTGTACCCCTTTCTGTGGACATACTCTGGCGAAATGTCCCTGCTGTCTGCAGATGTTGCAGCAACCCATCACACCCTGACACTGCTCGGTGGCATGTCTGCCTCCACAAGAACTGCAATACACACCTGTATACTCTGTACTTTGACCCGGACATCTCTGTCGTGATCCGCTGGAGCTCGAAGAACTGCTCCCTGATCTCTTGAACTGTTTGCCTTTCGCTTTCAACTGGTCTTTCCTCCCGCTGCTACTAACACCAATCTCGAATCTGGGAGGGGGTTGAATTGAGGGTTGTGGCGGTCTCGGAGTCGGAACGAAATAGGAAGTGCCTCGTTGCCTAAGCAATCCAGCTTCTGCCCCCTTGGCACGGTTCAAGGCATCTGAAAAGTTGTTCGGTCTACCGGTATTCACCAAGGTAAAGATTTCCGAATTCAGGCCATTAATAAACTGATCCGCAACGGCCTCGTCATTCTCTGCGACATGAAGAGCAAATCGGAGCAATGTCGAAAACTTTGCCACATATTCCTCGATATTCAGCTGTCCCTGTCTCAAATTGGCAAATTCAGCACCTTTGTATTTTCGGTAGGACACGGGAAAGAATCGCTGATAAAACACTGCTTTAAAGACTTTTCAAGTGATCTCTGTGCCACGATGCTCCAATGCTCTCTTTATAGTAAGCCACCAGTTCTTTGCAACTTCTTGCAGTTGATGCCCAATAAGTTTAACTCGTCGCTCGTCGGTGTAGTCAAGAGATTCAAATAATATCTCGATGTCATCGAGCCAACTTTCACACTCAAGTGAACTTTTTGTGCCCTTCAGTGTCGGTGGTCGAAATGACTGAAACCTTTTCAGCAAAGTCTCCATCGGTGTAGCGGTCACATCCATCGGATCATTGGAAGTACTGCCCTGTTATGGTGCTCGACCTGCTACTGGTTGCGGTACTCGTTGAGGAGGCATATCTGATTATCAAACAGATTAGTACACAATCTAAACAATCTGTCTCAGTCCTCTTCTGATCATATACCTTTGATCCAGAATCGGTTCTGATTCAGTCTTTGCAAATACATGCTGTAATCAACTCAGATAACAAGAAAACATGTAACAGTGAAAGCAATAAATCATGCTAGCATAATAAAAGAAAGGAAGAGAATTCAATCTACCCCCGCTCATTCTATTCTATCTCAGTCTAAAGAATTTAACGCTCTGATACCACCTGTTGTGGGGACCTGGGCTCTAACTCAATTGTCTTTGGGATTAATTAGATCTTCGCTAGAAAATGTGGGTCAAAATTTTTCTTTTAATATAAAAAAAAATTGTATATAAATCATACACAATACACCATACAAAATGCAGTCATATTATTTAATTTAAAATAACATTAACTTGTTCGATTACAAGTATTCTACTAGTGTTTGGAATTCCAGTACATGTCTAATAATAAACCACTAGTTCTTCTCCTCAGCCCGTAATCTCCACGCTATCTCGATCTCTCATATTTGTCTCGACCCTGATCCTGTCCCACCTGTTGTCATGCACACATACAGACACAACAACAGCCGGATACTCCGTGAGAACAAATCCCATTATAAAACATGTATACATGCATATCATACAATTAAATACAAAATCATAATACATGAATCAGTAATCATGACACATTAGTGAAGACAGATAAAACATCTTTGACTCTTATTCTTTGACTTGACTTATATCTAATTCTAGGGATCCCGGTGTGAATAAGACGTAACAAGTCCCACCTACTGTCCCAATTGGGGTGGTGGTACGTCTTATTCCTAGACTTCGGCCCTGTCTGTATCGAATATCTACAATTGGAGTCGATCTTCTCCTATGCCTCGATACCACCGAACGTCTAGAAACTTGGCATATCTGCCAATGAATCTCCTATCTTAGTACAAGTATATAAATCAATATAGAGTACAAACATAACAAGTATGTGGTTTTAGGAAACTCAAATCGAATCTGATTCGAGTTATTTTTCCCGAATCAACATTGAATTATATTTTTCGTTGTTCAGTCTTTGTCGATGTCCAGGTCTCGATGTCGAAGCTTGTGAAGACAAATCTGAAATGACATATTCAAGATGCATTCTATCAATCTCTAACTCAAATGAATACACATATGGATCAATATTCAATCTCGGTACATTTCAACGGCATAACGGCGTAATCTCGCGATACCGGTCATCTCAAACATCAGTAATCCATAACAATAACTCATAATCATCACAAATAAGTTCCATAAACTCAAAATCTACATAACCCAACTCAAGACATGCTGAAATTTGCATACAAATCGCATATCATATCGGTTCTTCGATCCGGTTGCGAATATACGTTCACAATAATCACAAGAGCATATAATAGAAATCAAAATCTGATTTCTCGCAACATCTCAACTTCAAAACATGTTGAAATGTAGTAATACTTACATCCTTTTGAAGCTAGTAATGCAAGGATCAATAATCTAGGCTCGGATGGAAAATCGGTTGGCCGGATCGTTCAAAACCAACAATCTAAGCTAGGATGAAATTTGAAGAAGTTCTGAAGCTTTTCTCAGTTTTCTCTCGTCCATATCAAGCTGGAATGAAGAATACTACATGTTAAATGCATGGCAAGGACAAGTGTCTTATTTTTCATTCTCCACGTCTCACCACGGGTGCGCTACACATTGGACTGTGGGTGCGCTTAGCATACTGTAACACTTCCACAAATTTAGAAGAAACGACTGCGGACGCGCTGGCTCTTGAACCGCGGGTGCGCTGCCCTCGCTGTCCCAACACCGCGAGTGCGGTCATATTTCTGGTGCGGGTGCGATGTCTCTTTGCCACAAAACTCGAATTGCAACGTCGCATCTCCATGTCTGTTCTTCCATTCCCTTATTCATAATACATGATAACTCAAGAGTATCAAACTAAAATTTTGGGCATTACAGCAACACGATATGATAACGTCCCAACCCTGTCGAGGATCTCAAATGGTCCAATGAATCTCGGATTGAGCTTTCCTTTCTTCCCGAACCGCATGACACCTTTCATAGGTGCCACCTTCACAAAGACATGGTCGCCCACGACAAACTCTAGATCTCTCCTCCTCTGATCCGCATAACTCTTCTGTCGACTCTGAGAAGTCCTCATCCTATTATGGATCTTGACTACTACATCGGCAGCCTGCTGAATAATCTCTGGACCCAACTCTTCTCTGTCCCCTACTTCAGCCCAATGAATAGGAGATCTACACTTACGGCCATACAGTGCTTCAAACGGAGCCATACCTATAGATGACTGGAAACTGTTGTTATAGGTGAACTCCACTAATGGCAAGTTCGACTTCCAACTCCCTGAGAAGTCAATAACACAAGCATGGAGAAGATCCTCCAAAATCTGAATAACTCGCTCTGACTGCCCATCTGTCTGCGGATGGAAAGCTGTGCTAAACAACAACTTCGTACCCATGGTCGAATGCAAACTCTTCCAAAACGAGGAAGTGAATCTGGGGTCTCTGTCAGACATGATAGAAACGGGAATGCCATGCAGTCGGACTATCTCTTAGATATACAACTCTGCATACTGAATCATGGTGAAAGTCGTCTTAATAGGCAAGAAGTGAGCTGATTTGATAAGACGATCTACAATCACCCAGATAGCATTAGATCCTCTGACTGACTTCGGCAAACCAGTCACGAAGTCCATGGTAACATTCTCCCACTTCCACTCGGGAATAGGAAGATGCTTGAGCGAACCTGCTGGTCTCTGATTCTCTGCCTTCACTAACTGAGAAGTCAGACACTCGTATACAAAACATCTGATATCCTTCTTCATTCCAGGCCACCAATACAAAAACTGCAGATCTCTTTACATCTTCGTACTCCCAGGGTGAATAGAGTACGACGACATATGGGCCTCTTATAAAATATATGCTCGAATAGAACCACTGCTGGGAACCCACATCCTGTCTCGGTATCTCACAATAGCATCGCTAACTGAATACAACACACTGCCCTTGGCCTCATCTCTCTGCTTCCACGGTGCCAACTGCTCATCTGCTGGCTGGCCACTGCGAATACGGTCAATAAGGGAAGACTGAATCGTCAAAGTAGATAGATGGGGAACTCTACCTTGAGGATATGCCTCTAGATCAAACCTCTGCATCTCAGACTGAAGAGGTCTCTGAATCGTCAAATGGGCCATCACTGCAACTTTCCTGCTCAGTGCATCCGCAACTACATTAGCTTTACCCGGGTGGTAGCTAATGTCACAATCATAGTCTTTCACAAGCTCCAACCATCGCCTCTGACACATATTCATCTCTTTCTGCGTAAAGAAATACTTGAGGCTCTTGTGGTCGGTAAAGATCTGGCACTTCTCTCCGTACAAATAGTGCCTCCAAATCTTCAAGGAAAAAACTACGGCTGCCAACTCCAGATCATGGGTAGGTTAATTCTTCTCATGGGTCTCCAATTGACGAGAAGCATATGCTATCACCTTCCCATGCTGCATCAATACTGCGCCTAAACCGAGCTTCGAAGCATCGGTATATAGGACAAAATCTCCGGGCCCTGACGGCATGGCCAAAATTGGTGCTGATATAAGAGCTTGCTTCAAGGTATCGAAGCTCTTCTGGCACTCATCGCTCCACACAAATTTCATATGAGTGGGACTGCGATAGAAGAGAATCCCTGAATAAACTTCCGATAATACCCCGCTAGGCCAAGAAAGCTGCGGACTTCTTATGCATTCTGCGGCACAACCCAATCTCTGACTGCTGCAACTTTTGCTGGGTCTACCTCAATGCCACTGCTAAAAACGATGTGGACTAAGAACGCCACCTTCTCTAACCAGAACTCGCACTTTCTGAACTTTGCGAATAACTTATGCTTCTGCAAGGTCTGCAACACTACGGTCAGATGTCTGCTGTGATCCTCTTGATTCCTGGAGTAGACGAGAATGTCGTCTATGAATACTATCACAAACTGATCAAGATACGGCTGAAATACGCGATTCATGAGATCCATGAAGATCGCTGGCGCATTCGCCATACCGAACAACATCACAAGGAACTCGTAGTGGCCATAACGAGTCCTGAAAGCAGTCTTGGAAACATCAGCATCTTTCACCCTCAGCTGGTGATAACTGAAACACAGATCTATCTTGGAGAATATCGAAGCTCCCTGCAACTGGTCAAACATATCCTAAATCCTCGGAAATGGGTATTTGTTCTTCACTGTAACCCTGTTCAACTCCCGGTATTCAATTCAAAGCCTCATAGAGTCGTCCTTCTTCCTCACAAACAAGACTGGCACGCCCCATGGTGAAAAACTCGGGCGAATGAACTCCTTATCAAGAAGTTCCTGAATCTGCTTCTTAAGCTCTGCCATCTCTGTCGGTGCTAGTCGGTACGGCGCTTTGGATATCGGAGCCGTACCTGGCATAAGCTCAATAGAAAACTCCACCTCTCGCTCGGGTGGCATACCAGAGACGTCCTCAGGAAAAACGTGTGGGAAATCTCTAACAATAGTAACATCTGAGGCTGACTGACTGGGTGCCTCGGGGACAGATATAAAAGTTGCTGAAAATGCCCGACACCCTCTATGCATGAGCTTCCTAGCCAGGACATAAGGAATAATGCGCGGTAAGGGAAAGTACCTGTCTGGCTCGAATAAGTACTGCGCCATCCCTGGCGGTCGGACTAGAACAGATCTCCGTTGGAAGTCTATCAACACTATGTTCTGCAATAGCCAATCCATCCCTAGTATGATGTCGAACTCGGGCATCGGCAACACAATCAGATCCGCATACACGACGTTGCCATGGAGCTCAAGATCTATGTCTCGGATGACATTGGTAGCTGCCATCTCCTCACCAGAAGGCAATACTACTGAATAGGCTACATCTAGCCCAACGGTCTTGACCTTGAGGAAATTAGCAAAGACCTCCGAAATAAATGAGTGAGTAGCCCCTGAATCTATCAAGGCTTTCGTAGCGGAACCAGATATAAAAATTCTCCTTGAAAGGTTGGAACACTAAGCTGATCCCAATAATCACAAGAACTGTAAGGCTCGAGATTTATTAGTCTTCATTGACGAAATACTCGGAAGATATGAGTATGCATGATATAGGGCTTGAGATTTATTAGTCTTCATTAATATGATACTCAAAGATATGAGAATGCATGACATGCAATGAGGGGAGAAAAGACATGAGAAATTGGAGTTTTAAGTACAAGATCGACCGCACCCACGCCTAGAGAGGGAGTGCACCCGCGGTCATAAAATGTGAATTTGTGAAGGTAAATCCGAGGGGACACCGCACCTGCGGTGCTAGAAGGACCGCACCCGCGGTGCAGATACAGTGAGGTGACCGCACCCGCGGTGCAATCAGGACCGCACCTGCGGTCGATGATTTTAGAAAAATGTTAGGGCTGCCGAGAGCATGGCGCACCCGCGCTCCTTGAGCCACCGAACCCGCGGTCATACATGTTGTTTGAAAAATAATAACACTTGTCCCTTAACATGCAATATATATATAATGCTGGCTCACTCCTCTCCTCACACCAGCTAGGGACGAGAGAAAGCTCTGAAAGTGCTTCAAGTTTCTTATAGGCTTTGAAGTAAGATTTATCTAGATTTAGCCATCCGATTTGTATTCCGAGTTGAAATTCTTGTTCCTTGTATCAAGGGCTATCAAGGGGTACACATTTTATTAAATTCCAGCAAGTTTGATATATATATATGTGTTGGGAGAATTATGTTATGGTGGTTATATTGTGTTCTTGACATATTGAGCATAATATATTCATAATCGGTTTGATTATCGGATGCCCTACGTGATTGTTATGATTTTCAGCATGTATTGAATTGGAAAGATGGAGATTTCAGAAGTAATATGAGCTTATGATATATAGATTGTGATGAATATGAGTTGAGGTTATTGGATATTGTTATAGGAGTTGATCGGCATCGAGAATTCATGTCGTAACGTCGTTAAATTGTATGGAAATTGAATAGTGAGTGTACAGGACTTGCGTTGGATTGTATTTTGATAGATTATCTCTATACAATGTCATTTCATATTTGGTTTGACAGATTCGATATCAAGAATACGAGACTCCGACTTTTACGAACGACAAGAAAGGTATAATTCATGTGATTGTGGGGAAGATACGACTCGAATCAGATTTGATTGGAGTTTCCCAACAAAATCACATACTAGATTTGTTATTGTTTATATCTTTGATATGATTTGGATTTTTTTTATAGATTTATATTCAAATCTCTTGATATAATCATGCTTTGTCTATAGATTTATATTCAAGCATTGAGATAGGAGAGTCATTGACAGATTTGTCAAAACTAGACGTTCGGTTTATCGACGCATAGGAGCAGACTTCCTCCGATTGTAGACATTCGATACAGAGACGACCTAAGTCTAGGAGTAAGACGTACAGTTACCCCGATTGGGAGGCCTGTAGGTAACAGACAGTGACGTCTTATTCACCCCGGGATCCCTAGAGTAGAGTCGAGTTGAGTCTAGACATGATTTGAATTAGATTGCATGTTTTTATAGATTGGTTTCATAGACTATGGAACCCATGATTTACGTCACATGCATGATATGGTGTTTTATGATTTTATTATGCATATGCATGTATACATGTTTTATACTTGGATTTGTTCTCACCGGAGTTTCCGGCTGTTGTTATGTATGTATGTGTGCATAACAACAGGTGGGGCAGGATCTGGGTCACGACATAGATGAGTTCGAGATAGCGTGGTGACTACGTGCGCAGAAGATGACTAGTGGCTCTTACTAGACTTGTAGTATTTGTAGTTATGGTTTGTATTAAACTTTACACTAATTTGGATTGATGTATTAGAATGAGACATGTATTTTATGTTGTAAAATAAAACATAGAACTCTCTTGTGCTTGATTTATAACATTAGAATTAATGTTAAAAAGAGAAAATTTGACCCACATTTTCTCACAGATCCATTTAATCCCAGATTGAATCGATTAGAGCCCGGGTCCCCACAACAGGTGGTATCAGAGCAGTAGGTTCTGTAGACTGAGATAGAATATAATGAGCGGGGTAGATCGAGTCATCTTCCTTGCTTTTGCTGTGCTAGCATGATTTATTGCTTTGGTTATTATATGTTGTATTGTAGCTGAGTTGATTTACAGCATATAATTTTCAAGACTGAATCAGAACCGATTCTGGATCAAAGGTATATGATCAGAGGAGGGCTGAGACAGCTTGTATAGACTGTGTACTAACCTGTTTGATAACAAGATATGTCGCCTAGAAGGATATAGCAACCAGCTGCAGGACAAGTGACAGAACAGGGGAGTACGTCAGGTACTCAGATGGACGTAATCGCTACCCTGATGGAGACTCTGTTGAAACGATTTCAGATGAACGTAGAGTAAAGCTGATTGGGCATCAATTGCAAGAAGTGTCCAAGAGTTGGTGGCTAACGGCGAAACAAGCCCTAGAACATCGAGGTATTGATATTACTTGGAAAGTCTTTAAAGATAAATTTTATCAACGTTTCTTTCCAGTATCTTACCGAAAAGGCAAAGGGGCAGAGTTCGACAACTTGAGACAGGGGCAATGGAACATAGAGGAGTATGTTGCCAAATTTTCTTCCTTGCTTCGATTTGCACCACATGTAGCAGGGAATGATGAGGCAGTTGCCGATCAGTTCATAAATGGTCTGAATCCGGATATTTTCGCCTTGGTGAACACGGGGCGACCCAACACTTTTTCTGAGGCGCTGAACCGAGCAAAGGGAGCAGAGGCTGGCTTGATTAGACAGCGAGGAGCTTCCTATAGTATTCAGGGTCAGAGACCGCCACCGCCCACCGTACAGTTTCCACTACCTCCTCCTCGATTTGATAGTGGAAGCAGTAGTAGTGGCAAGAGGGATTCGTTGAAAGCTAAGGGTAAGCAGTTTAAGAGAGCAGGGAGCAGTTCGTCGAGCTCCAGTAGATCCTGACAGAGAGGTCAGGGTCAGGGTTCAGAGTATAGTGGTGTTTATTGCAGTTTGTGTGGAGGCAGGCATGCCACTGAGCAGTGTCAGGGAGTGATGGCTAGATGTAACTATTGCAGACAGCCAAGACACTTAGCCAGAGTTTGTCCCCAAAAAGGTGGCCAGAGATTTCAGAGTGCAGGGTCATCAGCTTCAGTAGCTCAGCCTGAAAGGCAAGATTCGTCTGTCCATTCTTTCCAGCCCACGGCTACACAGTCCCAACCTAGAGCCAGAGGTGGCCAGACAGTGAGCCAACCTCCCAGACAACAGGCTCAGGTGTTTGCATTGACAGAGGAGTAGGCACAGGATGCGCCGGACGATGTGATTGCAGGTAACTGTTTTCTTTGCGGTTATCCTGCATATGTGTTGATAGATACAGGTGTGTCACATACATTTATACCAGAACGTTTTGCATTGTTGCATTCCCTGCCTCTCGAGTCAATGTCTACTGTAGTATCTATTTCTTCTCCGTTGGGAAGTGGTCTTATATCTGTGACTTCAGTTGGACACTGTATACTACAGTTTGAGGGACATGAGATTGATTTAGAATGTATTGTACTTAGTCTATCTGATTCTGATTGTATTGTTGGGATTGATATGTTAACTAAGTACAGATCTACTGTAGACTGTTTTCACAAGATTGTCAGATTCAGACCTGAAATGACAGAAGAGTGGAAATTCTACGGCAAGGGTTCCAGATCTCGGATTCCCTTAGTCTCTGCTCTGACTATGAGTAGATTGTTGCAGAAAGGAGCAAAAGGATTCCTTGTTTATTCTGTAGATCTACAAAAATCGAGCCCGGCATTGGCAGATTTGCCAGTAGTACGGGAGTTTGCAGATGTATTCCCAGACGAGATTCCAGGATTACCTCCAGCTCGAGAGGTAGATTTTAGCATTGATCTGATTCCAGGTACCGTTCCTATTTCAAGAGCTCCGTATAGGATGGCGCCGATAGAGCTGAAAGAATTGAAAGCACAACTAGAAGATCTTCTAGCCAAGGGATATATCAGACCTAGTGTATCTCCTTGGGGCACTCCAGTGCTATTTGTGCGAAAGAAAGACGGTTCTATGAGAATTGTGTATAGACTACAGGCAACTGAATAAGGCAACGATAAAGAATAAATATCCTTTGCCTCGTATCGACGACTTATTTGATCAGTTGCAGGGATCTTCTATTTATTCCAAGATTGATTTGCGATCGGGATATCACCAACTCAGAGTTCGAGATGTTGATATACCGAAGACAGCATTCCGGACCAGGTATGGACACTACGAGTTTGTTGTCATGCCTTTTGGCTTAACGAATGCTCCAGCGGTGTTTATGAGTTTGATGAACCGAAACTTTCAGAGGTACTTGGATGAGTTTGTGATTGTTTTTATTGATGATATTTTGGTGTACTCTAAGAATCTGAACGAGCATGCCAATCATTTGAGAATTGTGTTGCAAACACTGAGAAATGAAAGATTATATGCTAAACTTTCAAAATGTGAGTTTTGGCTGAGACAGGTTGTCTTCTTGTGTCATATCATATCTGGAGACGGTATTTCTGTGGATCCGAGTAAAGTTGAAGCTGTTATTAGTTGGCAGAGACCGACTTCTGTGCCAGAGATACGTAGTTTCATGGGTCTAGCAGGGTACTATCGATGGTTTATCAAAGATTTCTCCAGTATTGCGAAACCGATTACCCAATTGACACAGAAGAATGCGCCATTTGTGTGGTCTGAAGATTGTGAGTCTAGCTTCTTAGAATTGCAGACGAGGTTGACCAGTGCACCTGTCTTGATGATTCCTTCAGGTACGGGTGATTTCGTTGTATATTGTGATGCATCTCACAGAGGGTTGGGGTGTGTTCTTGTGACACCTCGACCCATTTAATTAAAATACAGCGGAATTTAAAATTTTCTTTAAAGGGAGGAAGGAATAAAATTCCATAACATAAAAACATTTACAAAATATTTGCAATTACATGATCAATGAAATGATAAAAGCCAAAATACAAAATATCATTTGAGTGATCATGCCAAAAATGCCAACAAAATAACATCTTCTTCCTTCCTTCTCTATATGCATATGACCCCGGCCCACAATCACTGTCCTGGTCCGTCGCTCTTATCTGCATCACATGAAATAACTGAAATGAGTATAAAACTCAGCAAGTGGAACTCTTACATAGCAATGATACATAGTATACTCTGTAAAACATGGCTTTGAAAACATTAAATACCATCAACTCTGAAACATATATATCATAGCAATAGCATAACAATGAGATGGTATTTCTCTTTACTATGGTGGATTGATATCAATAGTAAATCTGTCTGTGGTTGCTCGTATCCCATCGATATAAATCGACAACTCTGAGGGATATAAGCCTATGGTCGTTGATCGACTAATTGCATGCAATCTCTGACTATGTATCTATCAATCCATAAAACATTTAAACTCTTTCTTAGGGACATTTCATCAAACACTTTGATATTCATTCTCTTTTGTATTCCCTTCTCATAGTTGAGACATCAATTGCCTCCACAATATACAACAAAGGTATCAATACATAATAGTGAATCAAATGAAGGGAATAACACAATAAAACCTTTGAAACACAATACATATATAATCATGTGAGCACAAGGGATGAAATTCCACTTACAACCACTAGAAACCTTGAATCTAACTCCTTGGTACACCACCTACAAAAATATTCCATAAATAGAACCATCATCAACTCAATATCCAAGAACCCAAGTCAAATAATCCATTAAACGAACTCATAAAACAAACTCACATCATCTCTTCTCCAAAACCAAGAAATAATACAACCAAAAGCTTACCTTAACTTCTTAGAACCAAGAAAAACTTCAATCTCAACTCCAATCACCAACTAAAAGCTTGAATCAAAGATAGGAAGTGAAAGAAAATGAGAAAACCCTAGCCTCTAGAGAGAAATATCGAAAAGAAGGAGAAAGGAATGAGTAAAGTGAAGTCAACCACCCGAAAAAGCACTTCAAAATCTCGAACATGCGCGACCGCGGGTGCGCTACTCCTTGTACCGCGGGTGCGGTAAGCTCACGGCACTCCACCAAAAATTCTGAAATCGACGACCGCGGGTGCGGTCCTGCAATCATCGCGAGTGCGGTGCTACACCGCGGGTGCAGTGTCCTCTATACCGCGGGTGCGGTGTCGCTACGGGAAAAACACCAAAATCCTAGAATTACGACCGCGGGTGCGGTCCTTACACTGAGCACGGGTGCGGTCTGGTCACGGCCAAGACAAAATCTAAGGCAACCAAAATCGAACCAAAACACTGAAACGACGCAACTACCATCAACTAACAATATCAACCACACCTCAAGACAATAATAACCAACAATACTATGGCCCATAATCACAACTCTTAACATCACAACTAAACTTAAACTTAATCAATAAATCCATAACATACGAAAACTTAAACCGTACCATTCACCAGGCTCGGCTATTACAGTTCTTATGCAGCGGGGTCATGTGATTGCTTACGCCTCGAGACAACTGAAGACTCAAAAGGCTCGATACCCAATTCGTGATCTTTAATTGGCGGCTATCGTATTTGCATTAAAGATTTGGCGTCATTATCTTTATGGCGAGAAATTTGAGATATACTCGGATCATAAAAGCCTAAAGTACTTATTCTCTCAGTCGGAATTGAACATGAAACAGCGTAGATGGCTCGATTTGCTGAAAGACTTTGATTGCGAGATCAAATACTATCCAGGTAAGTCAAATGCAGCAGCAGACGCCTTGAGTCGAAAGGTTTGTGCTTTATCCCTGTCGACGATAGGATTTTCGAATTTAGTTGAAGATTGCTGTTTGTCTGGATTAGCATTTGATACAGGTAGTAGACCATTACTACTTTCTTCGATTCAAGTTGAGCTAGATATATTATGCGAATTAAAGAAGCGGAAAGAACGGATCAGAATGTTCAGAGATCAATTCAGATGATCAGATCAGGGCATGTGTCAGAATATCAGGTACGTGATCATGTGCTATACGTGAATAACCGTCTTGTAGTGTCAGATGTTTCAGAATTGAAACAACAGATTTTATCAGAAGCGCACTGTAGTCGGTTTAGCATTCATCCTGGAGGCCGAAAAATGTATAACGATTTGAAGACACAATTCTGGTGGAAACAGATGAAGACAGATATTGCAGAATTTGTGTCTAAGTGCTTAAATTTCCAACAGGTGAAGGCTGAAAGAAAGAAGCCCGGTGGTTTACTTCAGAGTTTGTCCATTCCAGAATGGAAATGGGATCACATTTCCATGGATTTCGTGACGAAGTTACCTCGTTCTTCCCGGGGCTGTGATGCGATTTGGGTCATTATTGACAGAATAACCAAATCAGCGTGTTTTATTCCATACAGAATGACGTACCGACATGATCAGATGGCTGAGATATATGTCAGAGAGGTTGTCAGGTTGCATGGGGTGCCGAAGTCTATCGTATCAGATCGTGATCCACGATTCACTTCACACTTTTGGCACAGTTTGCAGCAGGCCTTAGGTACGACATTGCACCTAAGCACTGCTTATCATCCTCAGACAGACGGACAGTCAGAGCGGACTGTCCAGACTTTAGAGGACATGTTGAGAGCTGTAGTGCTAGATTTCGGCACTAGTTGGCAAGACTCACTATCGTTGTGTGAATTCTCGTACAACAGCAGCTATCAGACGAGTATCGAGATGGCACCGTTTGAAGCTTTTTATGGCAAGAAGTGCAGATCTCCGTTGTACTGGGATGATGTATCTGAGGTACCAGAACTTTGGCCTGATATGATACGTGAGATGATTTAGAAGGTGAAGATCATTCAGAAAAGAATGAAGACAGCACAGGATAGGCAAGCCAAATACGCCAATGTCAGACGTAGACCGTTTGTATTTGAGCAAGGAGACAGAGTGTTTCTTAAGATTTCTCCTTTCAGAGGCGTTGTCAGATTTGGCAAGCGTGGGAAGTTGTCTCCTAGATACATCGGTCCTTACGAGATTCTTGAGAAGATTGGTGATCGAGCATATCGACTTGCTCTTCCTCCTTCTCTATCCGGGATACATGACGTTTTTCATGTATCAATGTTGCGTAGATATATGCCGGATATTTCCCATGCCATTCACCCTGACGAAGCTGAGCTGGATCAGACATTGAGTTATGTTTTACAACGGATACAGATTCATGATCGGAAAGAAAAACAGCTCAGGACGAAGACTTTTCCGCTAGTGAAAATCTAATGGAGTCGTCATGGCATCGAAGAAGCGACTTGGGAGATAGAAGCAGAGATGAGACAGAAACATCCCGAGTTATTTACATGATGTAAGTAATCCTTCAGTCTTGATTATATTACTTTTCATGTATGATTTGATAGATTGCCTGCGATTTCGAGGACAAAATCATTTCTTAGAGGGAGAGAAATGTAAGGCTCGAGCTTTATTAGTCTTCATTGACGAAATACTCAGAAGATATGAGTATGCATGATATAAGGCTTGAGGTTTATTAGTCTTCATTAATATTATACTCAAAGATATGAGAATGCATGATATGCAATGAGGGGAGAAAAGACATGAGAAATTGGAGTTTTGAGTACAAGATCGACCGCACTCGCGCCTAGAGAGGGAGTACACCCGTGGTGCTAGAAGGACCGCACCCGCGGTGCAGATACAGTGAGGTGACCGCACCCGCGGTGCAATCAGGACCGCACCTGCGGTCGATGATTTTAGAAAAATGTTAGGGCTGCCGAGAGCATGGCGCACCCACGCTCCTTGAGCCACCGAACCCGCGGTCATACGTGTTGTTTGAAAAATAATAACACTTGTCCCTTAACATGCAATATATATATAATGCTGGCTCACTCCTCTCCTCACACCAGCTAGGGACGAGAGAAAGCTCTGAAAGTGCTTCAAGTTTCTTATAGGCTTTGAAGTAAGATTTACCAAGATTTAGCCATCCGATTTGTATTCCGAGTTGAGATTCTTGTTCCTTGTATCAAGGGCTATCCAGAGGTATACATTCTATTAAATTCCAGCAAGTTTGATATATATATGTGTTGGAAGAATTATGTTATGGTGGTTATCTTGTGCTCTTGACATATTGAGCATAGTATATTCATAATCAGTTTGATTATCGGATGCCCTACGTGATTGTTATGATTTTCAGCATGTATTGAATTGGAAAGATGGAGATTTCAGAAGTAATATGAGCTTATGATATATAGATTGTGATGAATATGAGTTGAGGTTATTGGATATTGTTATATGAGTTGATCGGTATCGAGAATTCATGTCGTAACGCCGTTAAATTGTATGGAAATTGAATAATGAGTGTACAGGACTTGCGTTGGATTGTATTTTGATAGATTATCTCTATACAATGTCATTTCAGATTTGGTTTGATAGATTCGATATCAAGAATACGAGACTCCGACTTTTACAAACGACAAGAAAGGTATAATTCATGTGATTGTGGGGAAGATACGACTCGAATCAGGTTTGATTGGAGATTCCCAACAAAATCACATACTAGATTTGTTATTGTTTATATCTTTGATATGATTTGGATTTGTTTATAGATTTATATTCAAATCTCTTGATATAATCATGCTTTGTCTATAGATTTATATTCAAGCATTGAGATAGGAGAGTTATTGACAGATTTGTCAAAACTAGACGATCGGTGTATCGACGCATAGGAGAAGACTTCCTCCGATTGTAGACATTCGATACAGACACGACCAAAGTCTAGGAGTAAGACGTACAGTTACCCCGATTGGGAGGGTAGGTAACAGATAGTGAAGTCTTATTCACCCCGGGATCCCTATAGTAGAGTCGAGTTGAGTCTAGACATGATTTGAATTAGATTGCATGTTTTTATAGATTGGTTTCATAGACTATGGAACCCATGATTTACGTCACATGCATGATATGGTGTTTTATGATTTTATTATGCATATGCATGTATACATGTTTTATACTGGGATTTGTTCTCACCGGAGTTTCCGGCTGTTGTTATGTATGTATGTGTGCATAACAACAGGTGGGGCAGGATCTGGGTCATGGCAGAGATGAGTTCGAGATAGCGTGGTGACTACGGGCGCAGAAGATGACTAGTGGCTCTTACTAGACTTGTAGTATTTGTAGTTATGGTTTGTATTAAACTTTACACTAATTTCGATTGATGTATTAGAATGAGACATGCATTTTATGTTGTAAAATAAAACATAGAACTCTCTTGTGCTTGATTTATAACATTAGAATTAATGTTAAAAAGCGAAAAATTTGACCCACATTGTGGGGACCCGGACAATAATCAAATTCTTAATCATCATTGGGACTAATTAATCGATTATAAAACAGGGTCTAAAAATTTTTCTTTTTAAAATGCGGAACGTAGTGAAATCAAGACATATATACATATCAGTATATATAAAATACAAGTCCTGTATCATAAACATTTATTTAAACTAGAGTTTAACAACTAATATCAAGTGTCCAAACCCTATCTCAGATCAAAGTCCGAAGTCTCCACTCTAACTCGATCTCTCCTCATCTCCTCGACCCTGAACCTGTCCCACCTGTTGTCAAGTACACATATAGACAAGACAACAGCCGGATAATTCCGGTGAGAATATAATCCCAGTATAAATCAACGAAACATGCAATCATATAAACAAATATAAAGCATGTAATCAGGTAACAGATATATGTAACAAAGTCTGAAACATAATCAATATCAAACTGTCGACAATACTCGTAGCTACATCATTCAGACTAGACTCAATCCTAGTCTAGGGATCCCGATTCCAGAAGTTGGCATGCATATATCGACTAACAGTAATAGAAAAGACTCCAGTTCTATCCACGCCGATATGGTATCGATCAACAGTAATAGAAAAGACTCAAGTTCTATTCACATCGATACGGTATCGATTACCAGTAATAGAGGAAGCTATTATTCTATCCACATCAATATAGTACCGATTAACAGTAATAGAAGCAACTCTAATTCTATCCACATCGATATGACATCGATTAACAGTAATAGAAGAGCTACTAATCTATCCACATCGATACAATACTGAATAACAGTAATAGAAAAAGCCACCATCCTATCCACATCGATAGCCAAACATCTAGTGACAGTCTTTGGCACATCCGCCAATACACCATCTTATGACATCGTGCAATGTGCCCGTGGTGATCCCACCACTAACGGCACTTCTGTCATAAGATTACTCTTCTAATACCTGTAATCTATAACTCAAGAAAACAAGTATATCAATCAATCAATGCAAATATCAATGCAATAAAGTAAAGTATGTGATTTAGGGAAACCCAAGTCTAAACCGACTCAAGTCCATCTCCCAATACCACATTGACTTATACCTTTCTTTCGTCGGTTTCTGGCTCAGTCGAAGTCCTGAACTCACAGTCTGTCTGGCAATGACAATATCAATAATTTCATGTCAATATAACTTTCAAATCAATAACAATATGATCAATCTTGATTTAATTCAAAATCAACAGCATAACGGTACAAACTCAGTATCCCCGTCAATACCATATCACCAGATAACAGTTACAATCCATAACCCATATCCAATACAATCCGTAATTCAACTGTATTTCAAATCTGTCCGGTATAAATCAATATACCCCAGAAAATTCATAACAATTCCATAATCACTCCGTTTTCTGATCTGACTTCGATTGTACGATGTCTAACATGTCTAGAACATCATATATGAATTATATCAAATTCCTACAACATCATCTTTCAAAACATGCCAAAACGTAGGAAAACTTACGTCCAATTGCAGCTCTCGTCGAGAGGAGTACGGTACTGTGTCCGGATTTAAATTCTGATAACCGAATTTGCCAAAATCGCAATTATACAGTACGAATAACTTTGAGGGAAATTTGCTTTGGAGTTCTCGATTCTTTCTTCTGAAGTTTGAGGGAAATAACATTATATATTTGCATGCAAGGACAAGTGTCATATTCAAGTCCAATTTGCACTTTAGCCCCTGAAGTCTTCACTATTTTCAATTTGGTCCTGAAAACTCTTTTTAATTCTATTTCAATCCTAATTAATTACAAACATAGTGTAATTTAATTCATCATTCCAAAATTCGTAATTTAAATAATCTCGGATTAAAGTGATATAATCTCGGGCCTTACAATTCTCCCCCTCTGAGACATGATTTCGTCCTCGAAATCTCAAGCAATCATATCCCAGGCAATCAACTCAGAAATAACAGAAACAGAAATAGTAAACTCACATCAGTGGAATAATTCTGGGAATTCCTGTCTCATATCTGATTCAGTCTCCCAAGTAGCTTCTTCAATGCCGTGACGAGTCCACTGGACTTTCACAAGTGGGATGGTCTTCATTCTGAGCTGTTTTTCTTTACGATCGATAATCCGGATCGGTTTCTCGACATAACTCAATGTCTCATCCAGCTCGGTCTCGTCTGGCTGAATCACATGAGAATCATCAGGGAGATACTTCCGTAGCATCGATACATGAAAAACATCATGTATCCCAGATAATGAAGGCGGCAAGGCGAGTCGATAGGCACGATCTCCTATCTTTTCAAGAATTTCATAAGGACCAACGTATCTTGGAGACAGTTTCCCTTTCTTGCCAAATCTGACAACTCCTCTGAAAGGCGAAATTTTCAGGAATACTCGGTCTCCAGTCTCAAATACCAAAGGTCGTCGTCTGAGGTTGGCATATTTGGCTTGTCGGTCTTGAGTTGCCTTCATTTTCTTCTGAATCAATTTCACTTTTTCAGCCATATCTCTGATCATATCAGGTCCAGTCTCAGGAACTTCAGAGATATCATCCCAATAAAGCGGGGATCTGCATTTCTTTCCGTACAACGCTTCAAATGGGGCCATTTCAATACTCGTTTGATAGCTGTTGTTGTACGAAAACTCGCAAAGTGGCAATGCATCTTACCAGTTAGTGCTGAAATCAAGCACTACATCTCTCAACATATCTTCCAATGTCTGAATCGTTCGTTCTGACTGTCCGTCAGTCTGTGGATGATATGCGGTACTTAGATGTAACTTTGTACCTAGAGCTTGCTGCAAACTCTGCCAGAAGTGCGAAGTAAACCGAGGATCACGGTCTGAAACAATCGACTTTGGCACTCCGTGCAGTCTTACCACTTCCTTGACGTAAATATTCGTCATCTGGTCGTATCTGTACGTCATCTTGTATGGAATAAAGCATGCTAATTTGGTCAATCGATCAATCACGACCCAAATCGCATCGTAACCTCGGGAGGATCGCGGTAACTGTGTCACAAAATCCATGGAAATGTGACCCCATTTCCATTCAGGAATGGACAAACTCTGCAACAAACCTCCTGGTTTCTTCCTCTCAGCTTTCACCTGTTGGCAATTCAGACACTTGGCTACAAATTCAGTGATATCTGATTTCATTTGTTTCCACCAATACTGTGTCTTTAAATCGTTATACATTTTCCTGCCACCAGGATGAATGCTAAAACGACTGTTGTGCGCTTCTGTTAGTATTTTCTGTCTTAAATCCGAGACATTCGGCACAACCAGACGATTATTCACATACAAAATACCGTCACAAACTCGATACTCCGATTGATGACCAGCTCTGACCATTGCAATCGAATTCTGTATATTCTGATCAACCTTCTGTGCCGCTTTTATTTTCACTATCAATTCTGGTTCAGCTCGAATCGCACGTAATCTCAGAGGCTGACAATCTGTTTCAAAAGCTAATCCAGACAAACAGCAGTCTTCTATCAAATTCGAAACACCTATCGTCGATAAGGATAGTGCACATACCTTTCGACTCAGCGCATCTGCTGCTGCGTTGGATTTCCCTGGATAATATTTGATTTCACAATCAAAGTCTTTCAGCAAATTCAGCCATCTCCGTTGTCTCATATTCAGCTCTGATTGCGAAAACAGATATTTCAAGCTTTTGTGATCCGAATAGATTTCGAATTTCTCACCGTAGAGGTAATGTCGCCATATCTTCAAAGCAAAGACTATGGCTGCCAATTCAAGATCATGAATTGGGTAACGAGTTTCATGGGGTTTCAGCTGTCTCGAGGCATAAGCAATCACATGCCCCTGCTGCATCAATACACAACCCAATCCTCGGTGAGATGCATCAAAATAAACGACAAATCCACCAGTGCCTGAAGGAATCGTCAACACAGGCGCACTGGTCAACCTCTTTTTCAATTCAAGAAAACTGGATTCACAGTCTTCTGTCCACACAAATGGAGCATTCTTCTGAGTCAACTGTGTAATCGGTTTGGCAATACTCGAAAAATCTTTAATAAATCGACGATAATATCCTGCCAAACCCATAAAACTGCGAATCTCTGGCACAGATGTAGGTCTCGGCCAACTAATCACGGCTTCAACCTTACTGGGATCAACTGATATACCGTCTCCCGATATAATGTGACCCAAAAACACAACCTGTTTCAGCCAAAACTCGCATTTCGACAATTTAGCATACAGTTTCTCTGCTCTCAAAATGCTCAACACAGTCCTCAGATGATTAGCATATTCAATCATATTCTTTGAATAAATCAATATATCGTCAATGAATATGATAACAAAATCATCCAAATATTTCTGAAAGACGCGGTTCATCAATCCCATAAATACCGCCGGTGCATTAGTCAAACCGAAAGGCATGACAATAAATTCATAATGTCCATACCTGGTTCTAAATGCAGTCTTTGAGATATCAGACTCCCTGACTCTCAATTGATGGTATCCCGATCTCAAATCGATCTTGGAATACACAGATGAACCTTGCAATTGATCAAACAAATCGTCGATCCGTGGCAACGGATATTTATTCTTTATTGTTGCTTTGTTCAGTTGCCGGTAGTCGATACCAAGTCTCATCGATCCATCCTTCTTTCTTACGAACAATACTGGAGCACCCCAAGGAGATACACTCGGTCTGATATACCCCTTGGCCAGTAAATCCTCCAACTGTTCTTTCAATTCTTTCAACTCGATCGGTGCCATCCGGTATGGAGCTCTCGAAATCGGGACGGTTCCTGGCATCAATTCTATGCTGAAGTCTATCTCTCGAATCGGAGGCAATCCAGGAATCTCATCTGGAAAGACATCAGCAAACTCACACACCACTGGCAAATCCGCCAATGATGGGCTCGATTTCAGTAAATCAACTGAATATACCAGGAATCCATCCGCTCCCTTCTGCAATAATCGAGTCATATTCATTGCAGATATCAAAGGAATTCTGGCACGAGAACCCTTACCATAAAATTTCCACTCCTCAGCCATTTCAGGTCTGAATCGAACTATCTTGTGGAAACAATCGACTGTAGCTCGGTACTTGGCCAACATATCGATACCGATAATGCAATCAAAATCAGATAAACCAAGCACAATACAGTCTAACTCAATCGTATGTCCATCGTACTGCAGCCTACAAGGTTTCACAGATTTCACTGATATCAAACCTGTTCCTAACGGAGAAGAAACAGACACTACCGCAGACAATGACTCAATAGGTATTGCATGACTCAATGCAAATCTCTCGGAAATAAAAGTATGCGATGCACCAGTGTCAATCAGCACATATCCAGGATAACCAGAAATAAAACAGTTACCTGCCACGACATCATCAGGTGCATCCTGTGCTTGCTCCTCAGTCAACGCAAATAGTCGGGCCTGCTGTCGAGGAGGCTGGTTCGCTGTCTGGCTCCCTCCCGACCTCTGCTGTGACTGAGTAGACAGTGCTGGCTGAAAGGAATGAACGGCAGAAGATCGTCTCCCTGTCTGAGCAACTGATCCAGATGACTCAGCTGCCTGTGATCCCTGTGCACCTCTCTGTGGACACACTCGAGCAAAGTGTCCATGCTGTTTACAAATGCGGCAGTTGCCGAACACTCCTTTGCACTGCTCTGTGGAATGCCTCCCTCCACAGGTGCTACAGTATGGTCCTGTGTAACTCTGGCCCTGACCAGTCTGTCTAGAGCCACTCGAACTGGATGAACTACTTCCAGCTTTCTTAAATTTCTTCCCATTAACTTTCAGGAAGTCTTTCTTCCCACTGCCACTGCCGCTCTCAAATCGGGGAAATGGTGAAGGCATCTGTGAACTCGGTACTGAAGGCACAAACGAAGCCTCTTTCTGTCTTATCAATCCGGCTTCGGCTCCCTTAGCTCGATTCAGAGCATCAGTGAAATTGTTCGGCCTCCCGGTATTCACCAAGGTAAAAATTTCAGGATTTAGACCATTTATGAACTGGTCTGCAACGGCCTCATCACTCCCAGCCACATGAGGGGCAAATCGGAGCAGAGTAGAGAACTTAGCCACATAATCCTCAATGTTTAACTGGCCTTGTTTCAAATTTGCAAATTCGGCTCCCTTGTCCTTCCTATATGAAACTGGAAAGAACCGTAGATAAAATTCAGTCTTAAACACATTCCAGGTAATGGCTGTACCTCGTAATTCCAAAGCCCGTTTTGTCGTGTTCCACCAGTGTTTAGCAACGTCATGCAACTGGTGTCCGATCAGTTTCACCCTCTTTTCCTCAGTATATTCCAAAGATTCGAACAACGATTCAATATCGTCCAACCAACTCTCACATTCTACGGAATTCTCCGTTCCTTTCAAAGTCGGTGGATGGAATGACTGAAATCTTTTCAGCAATTTCTCCATTGCTGTAGGTGTCACATCCATGGGAGGATTTTAGGTACTCCCCTGTTCTGGCATTCTTCTCGGAGGCATATCTGATAATCGAAGTGGTTAGTAATTCCAATTACCAGTTACCAGTTTCAATCCTCCTCGGATCATCTTACAGCTGATCCATTCCAATAATATACAATACCATATCAATATCAGATAATTCAGGTAGCATATATTAAAACAGGAATCATGCTAGCAATCAAAAGCAGGAAATAAAATCAATCTACCCCGCTCACTAGCTTCTATCTCAGTCTAAGGGATCTATCGCTCTGATACCACCTGTTGTGGGGACCCGGACAATAATCAAATTCTTAATCATCATTGGGACTAATTAATCGATTATAAAACAGGGTCTAAAAATTTTTCTTTTTAAAATGCGGAACGTAGTGAAATCAAGACATATATACATATCAGTATATATAAAATACAAGTCCTGTATCATAAACATTTATTCAAACTAGAGTTTAACAACTAATATCAAGTGTCCAAACCCTATCTCAGATCAAAGTCCGAAGTCTCCACTCTAACTCGATCTCTCCTCATCTCCTCGACCCTGAACCTGTCCCACCTGTTGTCAAGTACACATATAGACAAGACAACAGCCGGATAATTCCGGTGAGAATATAATCCCAGTATAAATCAACGAAACATGCAATCATATAAACAAATATAAAGCATGTAATCAGGTAACAGATATATGTAACAAAGTCTGAAACATAATCAATATCAAACTGTCGACAATACTCGTAGCTACATCATTCAGAATAGACTCAATCCTAGTCTAGGGATCCCGATTCCAGAAGTTGGCATGCATATATCGACTAACAGTAATAGAAAAGACTCCAGTTCTATCCACGCCGATATGGTATCGATCAACAGTAATAGAAAAGACTCAAGTTCTATTCACATCGATACGGTATCGATTACCAGTAATAGAGGAAGCTATTATTCTATCCACATCAATATAGTACCGATTAACAGTAATAGAAGCAACTCTAATTCTATCCACATCGATATGACATCGATTAACAGTAATAGAAGAGCTACTAATCTATCCACATCGATACAATACTGATTAACAGTAATAGAAAAAGACACCATCCTATCCACATCGATAGCCAAACATCCAGTGACAGTCTTTGGCACATCCGCCAATACACCATCTTATGACATCGTGCAATGTGCCCGTGGTGATCCCACCACTAACGGCACTTCTGTCATAAGATTACTCTTCTATTACCTGTAATCTATAACTCAAGAAAACAAGTATATCAATCAATCAATGCAAATATCAATGCAATAAAGTAAAGTATGTGATTTAGGGAAACCCAAGTCTAAACCGACTCAAGTCCATCTCCCAATACCACATTGACTTATACCTTTCTTTCGTCGGTTTCTGGCTCAGTCGAAGTCCTGAACTCACAGTCTGTCTGGCAATGACAATATCAATAATTTCATGTCAATATACCTTTCAAATCAATAACAATCTGATCAATCTTGATTTAATTCAAAATCAACAGCATAACGGTACAAACTCAGTATCCCCGTCAATACCATATCACCAGATAACAGTTACAATCCATAACCCATATCCAATACAATCCGTAATTCAACCGTATTTCAAATCTGTCCGGTATAAATCAATATACCCCAGAAAATTCATAACAATTCCATAATCAGTCCGTTTTCTGATCTGACTTCGATTCTACGATGTCTAACATGTCTAGAACATCATATATGAATTATATCAAATTCCTACAACATCATCTTTCAAAACATGCCAAAACGTAGGAAAACTTACGTCCAATTGCAGCTCTCGTCGAGAGGAGTACGGTACTGTGTCCGGATTTAAATTCTGATAACAGAATTTGCCAAAATCGCAATTATACAGTACGAATAACTTTGAGGGAAATTTGCTTTGAAGTTCTCGATTCTTTCTTCTGAAGTTTGAGGGAAATAACATTATATATTTGCATGCAAGGACAAGTGTCATATTCAAGTCCAATTTGCACTTTAGCCCCTGAAGTCTTCACTATTTCCAATTTGGTCCTGAAAACTCTTTTTAATTCTATTTCAATCCTAATTAATTACAAACATCGTGTAATTTAATTCATCATTCCAAAATTCGTAATTTAAATAATCTCGGATTAAAGTGATATAATCTCGGGCCTTACACACATTTTCTCACAGATCCATTTAATCCCAGATTGAATCGATTAGAGCCCGGGTCCCCAAAAGAACTAACTTATATACATGCAAAGGTCAAAGTTCTTCTAACTTAAATTCCCAAAATAATACTGAGTAGAGCATGCAATCCTATCATCAATTCTATGTTCAAAATCTAAATACCGATTCCCAAAACTTAAAAATTCAAATAGTTACTTAAAGCTTAAAGGTACCAGTCATAAGCATAGTCTCCGGGTTTGTCTCTGTCGCATGAAGAGCAAAAACTCTGCCTTGGGTAGGCAGATTCCTCTGAGGGCACTGTGGCAGTATGTGGTCTGGGGGCTACCACACTTGTAACACTTCCCTGTGCCATACATACACGCTCCAGCATGGGGGCGTGTGCACTTAGGACAGACTGGATGCTCAAAAGTCTTCGGGGCTGGGCGTCCTCGCTGCTGCTACTGCTGCTGACCTCTATTTCTAGGCGGGCCGTGAAAAGGGCACTTTCCTAATGCTGCTGCTGAGGAGGAGGGCGGTATGGTACTGGGACTGGTCGCTTACCCTGGCGATCCCTCTCAATGTAAATCTGATCATGCTCTGCAGCAAGAGCTCTGGAAACCGCGACTTCAAAAGTGGTAGGGCCAGCCACCCGAACATCACGGCGCAAGATCGGCCGTAAACCATCCAGAAAGTGCCTCAGCTTGGCACCGGCATCGTTCGCAATCGGGGCACAAAATGACTGCCCCTTTCAAATTTACGAATTAACTCCGTAACAGTCAGCTCTCCCTGCCTCAGGGTCATGAACTCCCTGGTCAATCTAGAACGCACTTCGTCAGTAAAATATTTGGAGTAAAATACCTCCATGAAGTGCGTCCAGCTCAGCGTAGCCAAGTTCAGGGCTACTGATGCTCCTTCCCACCATAAGCGGGCATCTCCTCTAAATAAATAGGTGGCACATCGAACTCTGTCTGTATCTCCAAGCTCCATGAACTCGAAGATAACTTCGAGGGACTTGATCCAGCCCTCGGCAATTATGGGGTTCGTCAACCCTGAAAACTCTTTCGAACGCATTTACATAAATCTCTCATAGGTAGCCTCGGGCCCTGTCGGCCTGGTCGCCACAGAATTGTTCCCCACCAACTGTGCGAAGAACTGAGTCATCCCAGCTAACATCTGGGCATTCATGTTCGGTGGAGGTGGAGGTGGCAAATCTCTCTCCTGCCTCTGCACCTCACCGTCTTCTTGGCGAGGCTCATCATTTCTAGTGCGCTCGAGAATGCGTCTAGGGAGCATACTGTTCCATACATATAACTCAAACGTAAACAACATGCATAATTCCCTAATTTCGTTAAATTTAAGTAAATATTGAATAACAAAATATGAACGTAAAATATTTCATGAAAGCATGATGTCCGAATATTTCATGCTTTAAATAAAATTCAAAAATGTACAACTTACAGACCGAAGACGTTACTTCGTGAGCGTCTCGAGGTCAGTAGTAGTATAACCCTTTACAAGAACATAGGCTCTGATACCAACTGTAATTCCCCAGATTCGACGACTATCTTCAGTGTATCAGGACGGATCTTTCCAGCGTGCTTATGTCCTCACTCACACGCACCCTCGGAAACTTCTCAGGAGGTCACTCATCCCAAAATTGCCCCAAGTCAAGCACGCTTAACTTTGGAGTTCTTATGTGATGAGCTACCGAAAAGAAGATGCACTTTCGTTATCCCTCTCATTCCTGTGTGGGTCGGTTCATTCATGTTCCCTCCACCTAGAAGCCTGGCAGGAGCCGCTCATTGTCCATGCAATTGATGGCACCGGCGATCACCCACCGCCCTCTTCGGCCCCGGGCCTCACATACCCACCAGCTTCCGCTTGGTTCGTCCCCGAACCACACCGTACTAAGAGAGGTTGGCTCTGATACCAACTGTAAAGGCCTAAAAATTCGTATTTGAAAATTTGCGGAAAAATTAAAAATTTTATTTTTAACTAATTTAAATGCCTCATTCATAAAATAAACTGATAAATAATCTTTAATGTTCAAAATAGCAATGGAAGAAATTATCGTTCGCAAACTAACAATTTAAAATAATCCAACGAAAGATAAAATGTTTGAGCATAAAAATGGTAAATGCTGAAAATGAGGTCCTCGGGTTCCACTACTGCTGACCTAAGATGCCTCACTGGCCCCCGTCCTCGATCCCGACCTCATCAGTACCTACAACAATCAAGTCTAGTGAGTCTAAAGACTCAGCATGCATATATCGTAAATAACGAGTAAATAAATAATAAAATTGCATGCAGGGTAGAAATGTAATGAGTCTGGCGTAACGTAAATATATCCTGTCATGAGTAATTATAATACGTGCATAATTGAACTGAAAATCATAAGTGAAATGTTTGCTCCGTGGAGCCCTGTCATGAAATAACATGTAATAATAATTTTCTGTTGAGAATATGTTCTACGCAAGTGGCCCCGAATATGTTCTACGTAAGTGACCATCGGGTAAAGTAATAATCGTCTGATCAGACTAATGCCACAGTATACTGGGTGGAACTGAACTGGACCGGTAAGTGACCACCAGGTGAAGTAATAATCGTCTGATCAGATTAATGCCACAGTATACTGGGTGGAACTTAACTGAACCGATATGTGACCACCGAGTGAAGTAATAATCCCATGATAGTGAAGTGGCCACAAGCAATATCGCATATATCTCAAAAATGAATATCTTATATTTTTATGCACGTAATGTAATTAAACAACGCAATTAAATATTCTGTATTAATTTTACCAAATGGGTTGGATCGTTCCCAGGCTCGCTGCCACTTAAATCTAACATGAAAAATATGCAAATGATTTTACTTGACCAAACTTTGTAATTGAATCCATAAACGAGACAATTACGCCCATTGACTTAGTATTTAATCATGACTCTGTGCCAACCCGAACCAACACCGAAGCATCATTTATTCATGATTAAAATATACCTAAAATGATTAAATAATGCTCCAAAAATGATACGAGTCGAAATTTTGGTGAATGGAAGCCAAAACATGAAACGCTCTTTCGAGAGTCAATTTGGCACATCGCACTGTAAATTCTCGTACGACCTCTAAACTTAACCGAATCAGAAACGGTCAAAAACACGACCTTCCTAACTTGATGTGGTACTGTCCAGTCCAAGTCCATAGACTAAAAGCCAACCAAGAACTCGAAACACACCTCTGAACCACAGCACACTTGCTGTCAAAAATTACAGCAGCGGTGTTTCCGTTTCCTTGCGTCGTTTGCGAGGCTAATGGCCATTGGGGCTTGAACCACCAACCAAAACCTCTTACAAATATCCTAAGGAATGGTTTAAACAATGGCTAAGGGACCTAGGCCAGCCAGAATTTAACCCAAACCATGAACACCCGAAACTCCCACCCGAGCAGCACCCTTGCGTGCGTGGGGAGTATTCCTTTGTTTGTTGTCCTGTGTCATTCCAGTGGTCATTTGATTGACCATGGCATGATCTAGACATCAAGGGGTATGGTGTGAACCGTGGCTAATGGCTAAAGAGCCAACCAAGATCCACACTAACACCCATAAAGCCGAACTCAAGAATGGCTTTGTGAATGAGTTGCTGTATTTCTAAATTTCCAGCGTATATGGGGCTTGAACGAATGGACCAACATGATCCTAACATGTCCTGTACATGTCTAGATCCAGCCTTGGGAGCCTCGACACGAGCCAACCACCTGAAACACCAAAAACTCAGAACCCGTGAAGCAAGAAAAAACCAGAAAAATTCTGCAATTCGGTTTTGCTAAAAAAAATTATTGAGTATGATGTTTTAAAATAATAATATGGCTTAATTGAAGTGTTAAGGAAGATATAAACATGCCTGAAATTTTTGTTTTGAAGAGAGCAAAATAAACACAACGACGCGGCGCAGAGGAGGAGTCTTCTTCTTTTCTTTTCTTCTACTAGATATTTCACTCCAATTTTTCCTTAGATACTTCACGATTTTTACCCTGATATTTGCTCTGAAATTTCGGGAATGGGGTAGGGAGAATGTCTAGAGAAAATGAGAGGAGATTGCTAGGTGAATGGAAATTAAATATTCTTTCTATCTTCTAGCTTGAGAGATAAGGGATGACTGTGATAATAAAAGATTTTGAGGGGTAATTGTATGGTCCGAGAATTTGATTACCGTAATCTGAGAATAATCGGCGATGATTTCTTGATTAATTGAATTGATTATTGACAAAAAGGAGTGGACCGGAAAAGACGAGAAAAGACGCAAAAGATGTGTGAGGGTAGTGCATTCTCGCACATGCGCGACTTGATGCGCGAACCATGCGCGATTTGGACAGAAAACCCCGCGCATATGCGCGACGTGAGGGCGCGCATATGCGCGAGGTGTCCAGTAGCCAACGAAAATGTCCAGAGGACCTCGCGCATATGCGCCGTGTAGGGCGTGCATATGCGCGAAGTGGAGATGCCGAGACAGTAAGTCTCGCGCATATGCGCGAGGAGAGGACGTGCATATGCGCGAGATGATAGATATTCGCATAACAGTCTCGGCGTATATGCGCGGCGTTTGAGCACGCATATGCGCGCGATATGCAGAACAAGAACAAGCCACTTGCCACTTTATGTGCTACGTGTATATATATATATATATATATATATATATATATGTATATACAAGCAATTCGTTCCTCAGAAACGAGAGAGGAAAAGCTGAGGGAAGCTTCATAGGAGATTAAAGTTCGATCAATCCGTCCGTCTGATTTTGAATCCGACTACAGCACCGAGTTTCTAGCGACGACAGCTATAACTAGACGTAAGTTTTGTTACGTTTAGACATGATTTGAAATTATGATATTGTCAGAATTGAATAGGAATCATATATGAAGTTTCTGATACAGTAGACATCGTATATCTGAAGTCAAATTGAAAAACAGACTGTGTATGAAATTGTTATGAATTTTCAAAGTTGATTCGATTGTAATTATACCAAATTGATATCAGACTTATGGTATTATTGGTTATGTGGTATTTGAATTGATATCTTATTTATACTGTATCACTGGGTATATTGATATTATTCAGACTTGAATCAGATAAGTTGTTGATTCATATATACTGAGAATTGTATTACCGATATTGCGAGACGGCACAGAAGTGAAATGATATTTTGTATTGATATTGATTATGGGCCGGATTATTATATCTGTGATGTTGGGACTGACGGAGTTATCGAGATTGTATTATTATGACGTCGAAACATCCGTAAATTTATATTGATCAGATTTGGTATTGGTTGAGATTGTATTGTGATACCATATGTCGATTGGCATTGATCATATTATGTTTTGATTTGAGTATTGATCAGAACAGGTTTTGAACTGAGTTATATACTGATATTGTATCTATTCGATTGTCATTATCAGATTGGGTATGGACAGAGTTGAAGTCGGGACTTCGTCTTCGTCAGACCGAGAAGATAAAGGTATAAGTTAATGTGGTATTGGGACATCAACTCAAGTAGGATGTACTTGAGTTTCCCTAATTCACATACTTATTATTATGTTCTATCATTTTGTTTAATGATTTGATTAAATACATGTTCTATGGAGTTATAGGAGCACGCATTAGACGAGTAATCTTGTGACAGAAGTACCTGATAGTGGCGAGTTAGCCACGGGTACATTGCACGATGTCACAAGATAGTGTATTGGCGATAGGACCACAGTCTATGACGGTTAGTTCAGGACACTAGATGTTTGATTATATCGACTTGAAGAGAACTGGAGTCTTTTCTATTACTGTTGGTCGATATAGGAATACCAACATCTTTACATCTGGGTGTTTTGGTTATATCGACGTGGATAAAACTGGAGTCTTTTCTATTACTGTTGGTCGATATAGGAATACCACATCTGGAAACCGGGATCCCTAGACTAGGATTGAGTCTAGTCTGAATTGTAGAGTTACGAGCATTGTTGACAGTCTGATATGCATTATGTTTCATATTTTGATACATATTGTTGTTATCTGTTACATGCTTTATATGTGTTTATATGATTGTATGTTTCGTTGATTTATACTGGGATTATAATTCTCACCGGAGTTATCCGGCTGTTGTCTTGTTTGTATGTGTGCATGACAACAGGTGGGGCAGGATCAAGGTCAAGAAGAGAACGAGGCTGGACTAGATAGCGTGGAGATCCGGGCTCAGAAATGGACTAGGATTCAGTACTTGATCTTTAGTAATTGAAATCTAGTTTAATAGAAATGTATTAAGTACTAGACTTGTACTTTAACTTTAATATGTAAATTAGATTGATTTATAGTACGTTTCCGCTTTGTATTTTTTTTTAAAAAATAAAAATTTAGACCTTGTTTACCATAATTGATTGATTAATTCTAAGAATGATTAGAAATTAATTAGCGTCCGGGTCCCCACAACAGGTGGTATCAGAGCTATAGGTCCAGAACTGTAGGTTTTGAGACGGAGATAGAGAAGAGTGAGCGGTGTAGAATGAGTTTCTTTCCTTGTATGTGATTGCTAGCATGTGATTTATTATAATGTGGAATTACATTGTGTATGCTAGCATGATGTTATGTTTTACTGCCTGAAGTTACATGGCATATGCTGGAATATAATGTTGAAATTACATTGTAAATGCTACTGTTTAGAAAGTTACATGTTACCTGAATATCTGAGTTGATTTGGTAATACGTATTATTTGAAACGGGATCAGAACCAATTCTTGATCAGAGCTAAGCTGATCAGGATTGGGATTGAGACGGATTTGTCTCCTATTACTACTAATGCTTGTGATTATCAGATATTCCTCCTAGAAGAATTCCAGAAGGAGGTAGTACTTCGACTGATCCGATGGATGTATCAGAAACTCCGATGGAAACACAGTTGATGAGATTTCAGTCATTTCAATCGCCGATTCTGAGGGTTATTGAGGCGCCAGGCGATTGTGAGAATTGGCTGGAGGATATAGAAATGTTATTTGAATTTTTTGGTTTTACAGATGATTGTAGAGTTAAACTGGTTGGGAACCAACTACGGGAAGTCGCTAGGAGTTGGTGGCTGGTAACCAGGGAAGCCATAGCACAGCGTGGCTCAAGGATTACGTGGAAAATTTTTAAAGTTGAATTTTATCAAAGATTTGTACCTCTGTCATATCGACAGTATAAAAGTGCAGAGTTTACAAATCTAAGACAGGGTCAGTTGAATTTCGATGAGTATTTGGCCCAGTTTTTCACTTTGTTACATTTTGCCCCTCAAGTGGCTAGAAATGATACAGCTGTTTCTGATCAGTTTATCCAGGGATTGAATCCGGAGATACGTACATTGGTGAATGTGAAACAATCGAGTAACTTTGCTGATACTCTGAATCGAGCCAGAAGAGCAGAAACCGTTCTGATGAGACAAAAAGAAGCTTCATATGTTCTTCCAACACCGATACCACAACAACTGCCTTCCAGAATTGAGATTGGTAGCAGCAGTGGTGGAAAGAAGAGCAGTTGAAAGTTCAAAAGAAGCAGTTCAAGAAGTTAGGAAGCGGTTCATCTAGCTCCGGTGGTTCTAGCCCGAGTTATACGGGAATATATTGCAGAACTTGCGGAGGGAGACATCTCACGGAGCAATGTCATGGAGTGACTAGTAGATGCAATTTCTGTAAACAGTAAGGACATTTTGCCAGAGTTTGTCGACAGAAAGGCTCCCGGAGATCTCATGGAGCTGAATCATCGGGGTGTAAGGACCAGGAGATAGACCCAGGATGTATTTGACGAGCTTGTAACAGGTAACTGTTCTTTTATGATTATTTGAATATGTATTGTGAAGTACTCATACATCCTATACATGATTTTGTATGAATGACATTGATATATGTTGTACCTGTTGGGTCTGTGTGTACTGTAGTATTGAGTCCTTTATTTTGAGGGGAAAGAATTGTTATCAATGAATTTTGTAAATATCATAAACAACAGTAAAATGAGAATAAGATTGAGTTATTTTGGGTAGTACTTGTGTTGTCCGATTCTGACCACATTACTTATATTGATGTGTTAGCAAGTACAGAAGTATTGTAGATTCTTGCCAGGAGGTGGTAAGATTCGGACTTGAAATGGCCGAATAATAAATAATATGCGATAAGGATTTTGATTTAAAACTCCTTCGATATCCATATTATTTATGACTCAAGGATTATCGAAAGGAATGGAGTAATTCCTTAGATAATCAGTTAATTTACTGAGATGGAATGGATCATTGACTGAGTTGCTAGGGACAAGAGCGTTGCTACGGTTGTCCCAGATGAGAATTCGGGTTTGATTCAAGCCAGGAAGATTGATTTCAGTCTTGACTCGATATCAGGTATTGTGGGTATTTTCAGAATTTTGTACAGACTGATATTAATTGAATTGAAAGCATTGAAATGTCAGTTAGAAGATTTACTGCCGAGAGTTAGAGTTACATCTGATTATGTGTTTCTCTGTAAAATACTTCAGTTCTGTGCATGAGTTGATAAATCCTGTATTCAGAAGTGTGCTGATGATTTTATGCTCGTTTTATCTATGATATTTTGATATATTCGCAGCGTATGAATGAATTTAATCGATTAGTTGAAATTGTATTGAGTATTCGGGAAACTGAGATTGTTGTATACATAATGGTTCGGATATGAATCTTGATGGCAACAGATTGTATTCAGAGTCTGTGATATTTGAAGATAGTATGCTGACTGATTGTAGCACAGTTGAGACCATGATCAATGGCTGAAAATGACATTGAAAATGGCAGAACTTCAGAAATGTCAGAAATTACGTTTTACGAGTTTACTATATCAGTATAAATGATTGGTATTTGAATCCAGTCCGATATTGCTGTTATTCTGAATCCGTATTTGATACCGATTATTATGAACCGTTATGATTATGTACAGTTCAAGCCGATTCAGAACTGATTTTGAAAATTACAGCAGTTCAGAAGTTTGATCAGATTGTTCAGAAATGATTTCGATAGTCAGAACAGTGTGGCAATCAGAATAACAGGTAGGTAATGCTTTATTTTATATAATTAGCTGATTGTTTGTGTCAGATATTTCGAATTTGAAATGACAAGTATTGTCAAATGCACACAGTAGTAGATTCAGTATTATTCTGATAACAGGAGATGTGTGATAATTCGAACGGACAGTTTTGATGTAAACAAACGAAATCAGTTATGTCAGAATTTGTATTGAAATGTCTCAATCGCTGACAAATGAAGACAGAAAAATAGAAACCAGGAGATTGAATATACAGATTATCAATTCCTGAATAGAAATGGGAGTACATATCTATGGATATTATAATGAAATCACTGAAAACTGTTTATGACAATGACGGTGATGTCAGTGTAATTGAACGATTGTGCAAATCTGCATATGTATATTGTACAGAATGACGTACAGATATGACTAGACGACTGAGAGGTATGTCAGAACAGGGATTAGATTGTATTGAATGCCATAGTTGAACATATCGGACTGTGATTTTCGTTTGATTTTGTACTTTTGGCAGAATGTATAGCATGATTTTTATCTATGGTTTATAGATTAACGGATAGTCGGAGCGAACTATCTAGATACTGGAGGATATCCAGGAAATGTGGTGCTGGATTTTAGCACTATTGACCTGATGTCTTGTAACTTTATGAATTATTGTACAATAATAGCTATTAAATGAGTATCGAATTGAAATAGCTTTAGCCGAGGTATTGTACAGTGAGAACTGTGGATTTCCTTCGTATGGGGATGATATTGCGGTGATGCCTGAGATTGAATTTGATAGGATCAGAGATCTGATAAAGAAAATGAAATCTGATAATTGGTATATACGGATGTTGTATAGCCAGTATTTGCGATTGATTTTATCAGAATGGTCTTAAATAGTATGAGGATATTATACTTCTTGAATTCTTCAGATTGAAATCATAGATATTATCTGAAAGACAGAATTTGATATGAGTTTATTGTAGTTTATGTATATCTCTTTCTTGTATCCGATTTGCTGAAATGATTATCTGTATTCCATGAATGGATTGCTTATGATTTCGGGGACGAAATCGTATCTTGGGAGGGAGAAATGTAAGGTCCAAGAATTTGATTACCGTAATCTGAGATTAATCTGAGATGATTTCTTGATTAATTGAAATGGTTATTGACAGAAAGGAGTGGACCGGAAAAGACGAGAAAAGACGCAAAAGATGTGCGAGGGTAGTGCATTCGCGCACATGTGCGACTTGATGCGCGAACCATGCGCGATTTGGACAGAAGACCCCGCGCATATGCGCGACGTGAGGGCGCGCATATGCGCGAGGTGTCTGAAAGGGATCGATTTAGGTGACCGAAATGCACAACGAAAGCAAAAATTTTCGAAAAACACATAAAAGATTTCGGCCACCTTAGTACTAGTGTAGCATATACAAAAATCTCAACTTTCATACATAGGGTGTTGAGAAAATCGTTACCTATCAACCTCTTGAGGTTGATGATGGCTCCAACTAAAGTGTAAACACTTTAGCTCTTCAAAGGATGAACTTCTACAAGCTTTCCTTGAGCACACCTTGCTCAAAATTAGGCCCACAACTTGCTAAGAAGATCCCCTCTTGTTTTGCACTAGAAAAACAAAAGGATTTTCAAAGAGAAGTGTGTATTTTTCTTCAACAATTGAAGAACAAAATGGAGAGAAAAATTTGAGAGAATTTCCCCACAAATTTCGGCCAAGAGAGATGCTAGAATGGGAGTGAATGTTGTGTCTTGGTGTTGCAAAAAGCAAAAAGCAAAAGTTGCATGCCATGCAATATTTTATTCAAAAGTATTTACAACTCTTCACCTCCCAAGCATGCAAACCCTAGTGGGCTTGTAGCATTTACATAGGGCCCATGGACTTTTTAATTGTCTCAAACATATTTGAACCCAATTAGACTTTACTTGATTTTACTCAAGTCCACTAGTTAAATAATTATTTCCAATTGGGCTCTACAATGCCCAATGTTATTTAATTAATTCAACACTTGAATTAATTTAATTATTTGGACTCTACTAGGACCACTAGTGTTTAATTAATTCAACACTTGAATTAATTTAATTTAGTCCATAATAATGTTTATGAAAATCACAATTTTCAAATACATTATTCACTTGGCCCACTTTTAATTTAGGAACACATTCATAAATTAAAAGTTACATTTCTCTCATAGAAGTCCTACTTCTATTTTTCTTTACGCTTATAAACTCATTTATAAGTCGTTCAACACATTGAACTATTTTACTTTTCAACGGGATCTAGAAAGCTAGCACTTGTGTGGCCCACAATGGTTCATTGATACAACTAGCCGTGGGTTTACATCTCCATGTGATTCGGACTAACATGTCCTTATACGAGCATACACCAATTGCTCCATTCTTACTTATCAACTCCTTGATAACAAGAATGTCAGAACTCAAGTCTGATAGTACCCAACCATTCATGTTAAACACCTAGCAGCATCGCTTACATGATTCCCTAGGTATCAAATGATAGTGCCTGCAAGGACCATTCAATTATGATTAGCGTACAGTACGGTCCCTTCAACTCATATATCCCGACCGATTCGACAACCATTGGTTTATCGAGAGTTGTCAATGAATCGATACTATGTGTCATGTCGTAGTTGCATCGATGGTGTAATCTATGAAATCCCTTTCATAATTACCACCATACTCTGATCAGAGATTTTAACCTACATACACATGATAACACATAGGATATCCATACCCGAAGGTAAGCGGTGAATCACCGACTACAATGCATCGACTCCTATATGTTTTGACAGAACACCAAACCTTGCCACCTGATGACCCCATGAGAGTCTATAAACAAGTCAAAGTGTAATTCTAGCACATAGAGTCTCAATGTTGTCCCGGGTCATAAGGACTAATGGTGTACAACCATAAACTAGGACTTTTCCACTCGATAAGTGAGAACCACTTGGAAAGTTCTTTTATGGAGGGTTGTTCAGTGCACTCTACAAGGAGCACCTATCTGCATGTTCGGATATCACAATGTCCCCTACCAATGAAACATGGTACTCACAACGCAGATACTAGTCTCGAACTCGAGCGGCCTATATCCTTCTTAGTGGCGGCTGAATCGACTAGGAACCGTTTAGAATATACAGTATTACAAATATGAGTTTCATGATACTCATCATATGAGCATCTCATATTCTTTCTACTATTTGTATATTCAAGGGCTTTATCTAAGCAACTAGCATGGGTATACAGATAAAGAAGTGCCAAAACGATAAATTCAAATATTATTAAAATAAAGACTTTATACATAGATTTTAATCATGAACCCTCGGCCAACACTTGGCTCGACGGGCACCTACTCTAACAATCTCCCACTTGCACTAGAGACAACTACCCATATGCTTCAAACCCATCGATTCGCGATGCTTCTCGAACAATGGTCCAGGTAAAGGCTTAGTTAGTGGATCAGTAACATTATCTGCGGAGCCGACTTTGTCAATCGTGACATCTCCTCTTTCCACGATCTCTCTGAAGATGTGGTACTTTCTCAATACGTGTTTGGACTTCTGATGAGACCTCGGCTCCTTTGCTTGAGCAATGGCTCCCGTGTTGTCACAAAACACCGGGACAGGAGCAACTCCATTAGGAATGACGCCCAACTCTTGGACGAAATTCCTTATCCAAACAGCCTCCTTTGTTGCAGCTGATGCAACAATATATTCTGCCTCAGTGGTGGAATCCGCTGTACTGTCTTGCTTGGAACTCTTCCAAGAGACAGAAGCACCATTGAGCATGAATATGAATCCAGAGGTTGACTTTGAGTCATCGATATCGCTTTTGAAGTTAGAGTCGGTATAGCTTTATAATTTCAGTTCTCCACCCTCATAGACCAAGAACATCTTATTGGTCCTTCTCAAATACTTGAGGATGTCTTTCAAAGCTTTCCAGTGTGGAAGACCATGGTTGGATTGATATCTACTCACTACATTTAGGGCAAAAGCCATGTCAGGACGTGTAGATATCATCCCATATATGATGCTACCAATCGCAGATGCATAAGGAATGCTGGTCATCGCCGCTATCTCTGCATCAGTCTTGGGAGACATAGACTTGGATAGGGACACGCCATGACACATTGGTAGATGTCCTCTCTTGGACTCATCCATCGAGTACCGCTTCACGATGGTATCAATGTATGTGGACTGGGTGAGACCAAGCAATATTTTTGATCTATCTCTATAGATCTGTATTCCCAATACAAAAGATGCTTCACCCAAGTCCTGCATCGAGAACTTACTTGCTAACCATATCTTAGTTGATTGCTACATTCCTACATCATTCCCAATGAGTAGAATGTCATCAACATACAACACCAGGAATGTCACAGCACTCCCACTGACCTTCTTATACACACAGGGTTCCTAAGGATTCTTAGCAAAACCAAACTCTTTGATTGTACTATCGAATCTGAGGTTCCAACTCCTAGATGCCTGCTTTAGACTATAAATAGATCTTTGAAGTTTGCATACCATATGCTCACTTCCGATAGATGTAAACCCTTCAGGTTGAGACATGTAAATCTCTTCCTTAATATCCCCATTAAGAAAGGCTGTCTTAACATCCATCTGCCATATCTCATAGTCATACCATGCAGCTATGGCTAGAAAAACCCCTATGGACTTGAACATTACAACTGGAGAAAAGGTTTCCTCAAAGTCAATTCCTTGTCTTTGAGTATATCTTTTTGCCAACAATCGCGCCTTGAAGGTCAATACCTTCTCATCCGCCCCAAGTTTCCTTTTGTAAATCCATTTACACCCTATGGGAACAATTCCCTCAGGTGGATCCACGAGATTCCACACTTGGTTCGAATGCATGAAATTCATCTCAGATTCCATCGCTTCAAGCCACTTGGATGAATCGGCATCAGATAATGCTTCCTTGAAGGTCCTTGGATCACATCCATGGTTAGGCTCATCATGGCCCTCTTCAAGAAGCAGACCATACCTCATAGGTGGTTTCGAGACTCTCTAGGATCTTCTAGGAGCTTGTATCTCCTCTCTTGGCTCTTCGGATGTGGGTTCTATAATGGTGGGTGTAGAACCCAATTTCGTACACGTACAACCTATGCATTTATTTAATTCGTTAAATCATTTATTTGGATTTAAAATGAGTTTAGCCATGCATAATTTAATTAAATATATTATTTTAAATATAGTCATGCTTATGTGATGCACGCTAAAATACTTTTCAAGTTTCATGTTTCAGGCGTTTATTCGAGCCGAGATTGAGGAAAAGACCCGGTGACGATTCTTGGCAATTTTAAAGATGGTATTTTATTTTAAGTTGAGTTTGGGGGCATTTTAAATAATTTATTGAGTTTTAGCATTTTAAGCCTAATTTATTTATTTAGTAATTTTAAGACTTTAAAACTTTTAAAAGTTTAACAAGTGTGCACTTTATTTTATTAGGGGGATTTCATTTAAAGATGAGTATAGTTAATATTTTAACTAATTTATTATTTGTGTCAACCTTTTTAATTAGTATTTGATTAGCATGTTATTTATTTTAATTAAGCAAAATAAATTCCCTAATTAAGCACAAAACTCACGCACACATTACACACTTTTACACACACCTGTCACGCTTAAACACACACACACTCTATCAATTCTAGTTTTATTATTTTAAAAGAGGGAACTAGGGTTCTTCATTAGCATAGCAACCGCCCACCCCCTCTTCAGATTCCAGCAAGGTTTTCGTGAATTTTATTGCAAGAAAACGGTGCCACGTTCGTCCCGGATCAACCTCGCTTCTATCTCCGCTTCGGTAACGTCGTTCGGTATTTTTAAATATCAAAAGGCACGTATATTCTGTCCTTTCTGCATCGATCCTGTCATATTATGTGTTATGTTATTTTTATGCGTAAAAATATATGTGTGACGTTCGTCGTTTGAGCAGAAAACGATTCGGATCAGTTTTGAATTAATTTTAGATCTAAAATCACGTTTTTACTGTCTTTTTAATACTGCGACTTTTCCGTCGGGATTTTGAGAAAACTTTCAACTAGGAAATTGTAGAACTTTTTGATGCCTTCGATTTGATATAAAATTCGAGATTTTTGGATGAAAATTGAGTGAGTTATGGCGTTTTTCGTGGGACTGCTCAAACTGAGTTTTCGGAAAAGTTATGATATTGATGTGCTCTTCAAGTTTAATTGTTGTAGGCTTCGTTGGGGATCGACGGGTGATCGTTGCTGCGTATAGGTATATTATTTATGATGTTGGGATGTTTATTGAAGCATCGTTTCTTGTCCTTAGGTGCTTGGGAGATTGAATGTCGTATAAAACCGTTTTGTGTCAAAAAGTCTTGTTCACGGGTTTTGTTGGGTTGATTGTGATGTATGGTTGTTTTGGGACAGTTGTATAGGCTCGAGTCATTGATTTAGTAGCCTAAGATGAGCTCGTGATGTTGATTATTGGGTTGTACACCGAGTTGAGGGAGTTAAGCACAACAGGTTCAGACTTTTCGTGAGTTTCTAAGTCGCGTAGGTACACGGAGGTCTACACGGACCATGACACGGGGTCCGTGCCTTTGTTTTCTTCACGGTGTCAAAAATGAGCACGGACACGGACCCCCATACGGATGTAAGCACGGGGTCCGTGCCTTCCCATTTCTTCGAGACATTTTTTCCAGCGCACGGACACGGACCTCCAACCCCTTTTCTTCCCGAGCTCTTCCTTCACAGTAGGTAGACGGACCCGTACACAGACCCGGGATAGGGGTCCGTGTACTCACTGTTTGGGAAAGATTTGAAAGTTGTTTTTGTTGCGCGTTTTCTTAACTGCTCGCAAGCGCACGATGTCAAGTTATAGTAAAATGTACTTTTGAGTACAAGTATCGATCCCACGAGGAGTGTGTATAAAAATGTATATCAATTCTTGTAATTAAAATAGCCAAGACTTTATCTAGAAAAATCAGTAATCAGATTTGCTTGTTTAAACGAATTAATTGAAAACAATGAATTAATTAGATCACCGAATTGAGAAATATCAATGAGAGAAAATATCTGGAGAAATGATTTCACAAAGTTTCCACGATAATTTATTCACAGTTTAATTTATATTCCTGAATTTCAATCAATTAATAGCCAAGAACACTTAGATTGTTTTATTCACCCTTTCCCAAGTGACGAATAAAGTGTATCTATCAACTTCGATTCAATTATTCCTAATTAGAATCTAAGTTTCATAGATAAATGCTAACAATGTTCTTACTAAGCCTCGCTAAAGTTATACGCCTTCCGAACGCTATAAACATTTAACGATGTGTCTCTAATGATCTATAATCCTAGTTCCTCTCCCGAGTTATAAGATTAATCAAACAACAAACAATTTATGGCCAGTAAATTGCAGTGCAGTAAACGCAGAAAACACAATTAAACGAAAGCGGAATTCAATCACATAAACAACGGTGTCAAATCATCGTATCAACAGAGTTACGTCATTCTCTAGAATGGGAATTTAGTTCATCACGAAATCCAAAAGAAACCAATACATATTTGTAGTTCTAGGCATCGACACGCAATAAAATAAAGAGACAAAAGAAAAGATAACAAATCCAAAGCGTCGTCTCTGTTCCCAGATCCGGCGTTCTTCGTAGTTGTAATCGATCTTCGCCTCTCAGTACTTTCCTCTTGCCTTCTTTTTCTTCCCAAGATGGTGTCTTTTCTCCACACGGCGGCTCCTCCTTGCTGACCTAAGAATCGCGCTTTTATAATTTTCTGGAAAGCGGCGCGCGCGCGATGGCGCGGACCGTTCTACCGTGTGGTGCGTTTGCTCGTGCGCGGTTGCGCGTGAAATCGCGCTTGCGCGCGTTGCTCTCGGATCTGTGCGCGCGGGTGCGCATGAGTTGGCGCGTTTGCGCGCATGCCACTGACGATCATCTGCACATCATTGCGCGTGGCTGCGCGTGATCTCGCGCAGGCGCGCGCGAGGCTCTGTCCGAGGGTTTGAGTGAACGTGCGCGCGACTGCACGTGAAGTGGCGCGATGGCGCGTGCACTTCTGTCCCATGGCATATCTTTGCGCGCGCGGTAGCGCAAGAACTCGCGCAGCAGCGCGCATACTTCTGGTCTTGGCAATAATTGAGCTCTCGATTCGGTTCTGTTTTCTCGATTCACTTGGTTGCGTATCCACTATCTTCTCCATTCCTGAAATGACAACAAAAACAACCAAAAACGCATAATTCTGTTCGAAACAAACATAATTCAAAATGGATTCTAATATAAATTAAGTGCAAATCTTGCACTTATCAAACCCCCCAAACTTGAACTTTTGCTAGTCCCGAGCAAAATGAGATAAAAACAGGAAGTTAATTAACAAGAAAAGAAACTCTTAAAAGTCATGGATTCGCAAGAAGTGATATTGGCCTCAGATTTTATCCATTTAATGTAATTCACGATTTCCCAAGAGTCACGTGTGTGTGTGATATGTCAATGTTTATTTACCCAATCGAATGCTCAAATAAAGTTGTCATACCCATTCGCCTTACAAACTCAAGAAATCATCAGCTCAGTGCAGCTCACATTTCATTAAAATACAAATTCACATTCATAGATCACAAAGGTCTTTATCGGTGTTCAATTGGCTCAATAAATATTCAACAGAAGTATACCAAAGATGAAATCACACCATGAGATGCTTGCATGCAAGTGATTAAAGTCTATACTCGTTGACAATGTTTTTCAGGTATCCATAGGCTTGACTTGAACAACTTTTCTCCACTAGTATATTGGATAAATGTGACAAGGTTAATAGGTCTTGTAGGCTTGTAACGTTAGGCCACGGCTCATGGCTACAATAAAAGGTATGGAATTCAAAATTTGAGAGAAATAATCGAATCTTTGTCAGGTTCGCTAGCATTTCATTCACCATCTCTTTATTGTTTTCTTCCCAATCATATCCTCTATTTTCCACTTTTTTCTTTTTCACCACTTTTGTGTGATCCTTTTCATTGTTTTTTTTTATTCCTCTTTTCTTTGCCAACTCCTTTTCGCACACTTTACTTTTTCTTTTTCTTTTCAAAGAGCATCTGAATCATTACAACACCAATGAATTTATTTCTCTCAAAAGCAGGCAGGAAATTAAGTGTATAAGCTTCATTTGGTAGTTGCTGTGGGATATAGAATAGATACAAGTGGGGGCTAATTGTATGTCATTGACACACACCACTTGATTTTTTAGTAGGCTCAAAATGGGACACTAGGGATATTTCATGTTCATTTGGTAGGCTCGAAGGCTCAACGGTTTCAAAGATCGCCTAAATCATTCCTATGTCACATATTATCCGTATTTCGCCTCGAAAAGTGTTCAAACAAGTTCTAGCTTACCGTCAATCCATTAGTCAACTCATACAAACCAGTCACATGCAAATTTCAATAAAAATGGTAGATGAAATAGGTGCACGAAGAAAATTTAAGCATCGCAATTAACTTGAAGCTCAAAGGGCTACAACTTACAGTAAACAAAGAACACAGGCCCAAAGATATTGTGAAAGACTGCCTAGATCATTTCTATGTTTGTGAAAGTGTCAATCAATGTCATGCAAGAATTACCAAGAATCAGATATATGTCGTCTATTTAGCATCACAGGCATACAACTTGTCTCTAAGCAACAATAGTATCAATAAACACGACAGTGCAAAATATTTGTGACTCCTAGGTTCTCATGAACACATATAAATCTCATGACCACAATTCAATTTTCATCATCGGCCACACGGTTTACTTATCCATGACTTTTCCTATCAAATCTAGCATGCAATAAAAAAAATCAAACTAACTACTGATCGATAAAACAAAAAATTAAAAAAATTTGCAGAAAAATTCTAACAAGCAATGAGCAACGCAATTTTACCCTCCCCCAAACTTAAAGTATGCATTGTCCTCGATGTATAGAAATAAAGAACACAACACATACCTCGCGCACGAGTGTCAAAACTCGGGCGCTCGAGTTGTTGTCCGCAGCATCTGAGTCATCCATTTCCATGGGCTGCGGAGGTGATAGATCTGGTGGTGGGTAAAATTAACAACTAATGACGTAAAATAAAATAAAATAATAAAAAAAATGAATGCTAAAGAAAATAAATTGTGGGTTGCCTCCCACACAGCGCTTGGTTTAACGTCATCAGCCCGACTATACCAATCCTGTTCATGGTGGATCGTATGATATCTTGGATGCCTTTATTTCCACCAGCTGACCTTCAACTTCCATGGTCATCTTTCCTCGTTTCACGTCAATAATAGCTCCAACAGCAGCCAATAATGGTCGTCCTAGAATGACATTAACGTTTTGACTGTTCTGAATATCAAGTACCACAAAATCTGCTAGAAGCCTTATTTTATCAATCTTAAGTTCAACATCTTCCACAACACCCAGCGGTGTCCTGACCGATTTATCTGCCATTTGCAAGCTTAGTCCTGTGGGCTTTATCCTGCTCAATCCAAGTTTCTCGTAAAGAGAACTTGGCATTATATTCACGCTCGCTCCTGAATCACAGATAGCATTTTCCACCAATTTACCCCCTATTTCACATGGTACTACAAATTCTCCGGGGTCTTGTAGCTTCTTAGGGAGATTTCCTTGCTTCTCCTTATAATCTCCTCCATTAAATGCCACATCTTCCTGCTCTGCAGACTGAATATTAGAATGTAGGGTCTTGAGATCTTCAAGACTTTTTTTCTTTTTAAATTCAGCTTGTAATTGTAAAAATCTCTGAGGGTAGGGAAGTAAGGAAATATCAATGCATTGATTTAAATCATACCTCTCAGATTTCTTACCTCGGGTTCTTTTGCTTGGAGTTGGCTTCTCATTCTGAACATGTGTGAGTTCAACCTCTTTCTCTTCGCTGCCTACCACACCAATCTCCTCATGCTGCATAAAAATGGCATTCACCTCTCTCAGATTTGGATCTGCAATCTTTTGTACTGCGCCCGACGGTTGAGACGTGAGTTGCTTCGTTATCTGCCCAACTTGCGACTCCAGGATTTTCAAAGTAGCACCAATACTCGCCATATGTGTCTCAAGGTTGTCGAGTCTAGACTCAGTTCTAGACATCCTCTTACCAGATTCAACAACAAATGTCCCCACTAGATCCTCAAATGATGGCTTCCCTTCCCCATTTGATGTATTGAACCCCGGTGGAGGGTCCAACACATTTTTATTGTTTGCATAAGAAAAATTTTCATGGTTTCTCAACCCAGGATGATAAGTATTAGGGGGAGGGTTACCTCGATATCCGCCAAAGCCTCCAAAGTTCTTGTTGTTGATGTATTGGACTTCTTCAGGAAACTGTGATTCTTCAACAACAACCGGTGGTCCTTCGGTGTTTGATGTACCCACCTTATTCATCGCGGCTATTTGAGTGGTCAATGCAGATACCTTCGCAGTGAGTGACGTAATAGGATCCACCGCATAAACTCCAGCTGTCCTTTTTACTCATGCCCTTTCCGACGGCCACTGGTAGCTGTTTATCGTCATCTGTTCGAGCAAGTCATAAGCTTGCTCAGGAGATTTGGCAAAGATCGTGCCACCAGCTGCAGCATCCACTGTTCCTCTTGTTTTCCCATTTAGACCGTTGTAGAATAACTCAATCTGCACCCAGTCTTCGACGCCATGGTTTGGGCACTTTCTTAACAGCTCCTTGTATCTTTCCCATGCTTCATACAATTGCTCGAATTCAGTCTGCCTAAACGTGCTGATCTCAATCTTGAACTGGGCAGATTTTGCAGGGGGAAAGTATTTCGCTAAAAATTTCGTGGCTAGCTCATGCCATGTCGTGATGCTTCCCAAGGGAAGCGATTGTAGCCATCCTCGTGCTTGATCCCTGAGAGAAAACGGAAACAAACGCAGTTTAATAATATCATCAGAAACATTATTAATCTTTACCGTGTCCGTTATCTCCAAGAAAGTTCTCAGGTGAACATGAGGATCAGATGTGGCTGTTCCAGCAAACTGGTTTTGCTGAACCATATTGATTAGAGCGGGCTTCAATTCGAAATTATTGGCGTTGATTGTTCCTCTTGCAATCCCAGAGTAATGATTGCCGATCACTGGTCGGAAGTGATCTCTTATAGGAATCGCCTTTGGTTGGTCGCGTCTGTCATTTTCTCTGTTCTCAGCCATTGCTTGAATCTCCTCTCTTCTTGATTTTCTTAATCTTCTCGTAGTCTTTTCGATCTCCGGATCAAAAATAAGCAAGTCTGAGTTTTGCGATCTTAGCATACACTGTCAAACAGGAAGAAAAAATAAAACGCTTAATCAATATAAGATAAAAGAAAGATAAAAGCTCTAAATTAAAATCTAGACTAATTGGTAACAATACTGATATAAATTCAAATTTGACACTCCCCAGCAACGGCGCCAAAAACTTGTTGCGCGTTTTCTTAACTGCTCGCAAGCGCACGATGTCAAGTTATAGTAAAATGTACTTTTGAGTACAAGTATCGATCCCACGAGGAGTGTGTATAAAAATGTATATCAATTCTTGTAATTAAAATAGCCAAGACTTTATCTAGAAAAATCAGTAATCAGATTTGATTGTTTAAACGAATTAATTGAAAACAATGAATTAATTAGATCACCGAATTGAGAAATATCAATGAGAGAAAATATCTAGAGAAATGATTTCACAAAGTTTCCACGATAATTTATTCACAGTTTAATTTATATTCCTGAATTTCAATCAATTAATGGCCAAGAACACTTAGATTGTTTTATTCACCCTTTTCCAAGTGACGAATAAAGTGTATCTATCAACTTCAATTCAATTATTCCTAATTAGAATCTAAGTTTCATAGATAAATGCTAACAATGTTCTTACTAAGCCTCGCTAAAGTTATACGCCTTCCGAACGCTATAAACATTTAACGATGTGTCTCTAATGATCTATAATCCTAGTTCCTCTCCCGAGTTATAAGATTAATCAAACAACAAACAATTTATGGCCAGTAAATTGCAGTGCAGTAAACGCAGAAAACACAATTAAACGAAAGCGGAATTCAATCACATAAACAACGGTGTCAAATCATCGTATCAACAGAGTTACGTCATTCTCTAGAATGGGAATTTAGTTCATCACGAAATCCAAAAGAAACCAATACATATTTGTAGTTCTAGGCATCGACACGCAATAAAATAAAGAGACAAAAGAAAAGATAAAAAATCCAAAGCGTCGTCTCTGTTCCCAGATCCGTCGTTCTTCGTAGTTGTAATCGATCTTCGCCTCTCAGTACTTTCCTCTTGCCTTCTTTTTCTTCCCAAGATGGTGTCTTTTCTCCTCACGGCGGCTCCTCCTTTCTGACCTAAGAATCGCGCTTTTATAATTTTCTGGAACGCGGCGCGCGCGCGGTGGCGCATGAACTCGCGCGGTGGCGCGGACCGTTCTGTCGTGTGGTGCGTTTGCTCGTGCGCGGTTGCGCGTGAAATCGCGCTTGCGCGCGTTGCTCTCGGATCTGTGCGCGCGGGTGCGAATGAGTTGGCGCATTGGCGCGCATGCCACTGTCGATCATCTGCACATCATTGCGCGCGGCTGCGTGTGATCTCGCGCAGGCGCGCGCGAGGCTCTGTCCGAGGGTTTGAGTGAACGTGCGCGCGACTGCGCGTGAAGTGGCGCGATGGCGCGCGCACTTCTGTCCCATGGCATATCTTTGCGCGCGCGGTAGCGCAAGAACTCGCGCAGCAGCGCGCATACTTCTGGTCTTGGCAATAGTTGAGCTCTCGATTCGGTTCTGTTTTCTCGATTCACTTGGTTGCGTATCCACTATCTTCTCCATTCTTGAAATGACAACAAAAACAACCAAAAACGCATAATTCTGTTCGAAACAAGCATAATTCAAAATGGATTCTAATATAAATTATGTGCAAATCTTACACTTATCAGTTTTCGAAGTTGGATGTCATGTTTTAGTGTAAGGATTATCAAGGTCGAGTCAAGGGAAATTTTAGAATGTCCTAAGAATTTATTTAACTTGAGAGTGAGCATGATTCTACGGCTAAGTTATGCAAGTTAAGAATGGAACTTCATGTTAGTATGTGTAGCAACGGCCCCGATCGACGTCCAACGAATCCCTCAACGCCAAGTAAGTATGTATGACGTGTAAAGAAAATATTTGAAGTTTTTGAGGTATGCTAAATGTCTCGTGACCAAAAAGTGAATGGGTTTGGAAGTCGGCGAACGTGGCCGAGGACCTCTCCACCCCGTTAAATGATGAACGGGTTAGATCGTGGTTGGAAAGCGTTAAATGATGAACGGGGACCAACCGGCCCGTTAAATGATGAACGGGGATCTCATGTATGTGGCAGTGGATACGTCCCTGTCAGCCCAGTACTGTGGTGTGTCTGATCAGGCATTTATTAAGTTAAAGGTCACTTGCTTCGAAACATCCTCTACGCAAATGATGAAGTTTAGTATGTTGAAGTATGAAAGCATGTTTAAGAAAAATTTATGTTCTTGCACGTCATAGTATGCATGTTCAAGTTCAAGTTCAAGTTTAATTCAAGTTTAAGTTTATTATTAAAGTTCCAGTTTCAAGTTATGTACGTTCTATTTTAAAGATGCATGCGATTTTTATTATTGTAGTATTCGTTATTCCAGTTTTTACGTGTTGAGTATTTAGACTCACTAGACTTGATCGATGCAGGTGAGTACGTTGAGGAGGAGACAAGAGGTGGCGACCAAGGGGCAGGCTTGGATTGAGCGGCAGGCTAAACCCGAGGACCGCAAGTTTATGTTTTTAAGCACAGTTTAAAATACTCTGAATTTTTATGATTGGATGTGAGACATTTCGAGATAACCTTTCTTTAAACAAATTTTATTGATGGCGAATGATTTCAAAACTATTTATGAACGTTGAGTGACTACCGTATGGATGTTTACATTTAGTAAAGAAAATTTTAAATTTTTCCGCAATTTTTGAATGATAAAAGTACGGTACGTTACAGTTGGTATCAGAGCCGTGTTCTTGTAAAGGGTTACGCCTACTGCCAGTCGCAAGAAGCTCACAAGGTCACACCTCAAGTCTGTAAGTTGTAAACTTTCAAGATTTTTGTTGTGCAGGATGCAATAAGTCATGATTTCAGCATGTCCATGTTTTTGAGTTCAGTTACGTGCATCTTATATTATTGGTAACATGTTTATGCATTTTGGGTTTACGTGTTGGGTAATTTATTGGAACAGTATGCCTCCCAGACGTGAGATTAACCGAGAAGATAGGGAGGAGGACAGAGAGCCCCGAGTCGAGGAGAGGGCCAATCCTCCACCACCTACTCCACCAGACATGCAGGCACAGATGCTTGCAGCTATGACTCAGTTCTTCGCACAGGTTGCGGGGAACCAGGCTCCCGCAGCAGGAGGTGCAGGGCCGAGGCCCCAACCTGAAGCAGTGTACGAGAGATTTCAGAAGATGAATCCTCAGAAATTCTCAGGGGCTACGAATCCGATGGTGGCGGAAGAATGGGTTAAGTCGATGGAGGTGATCTTTGAGTATATGGTGCTGCAGGATGTAGACCGAGTCCGATGTGCCATCTTCCTTCTAGCAGGAGATGCGAGACGTTGGTGGGACAGCACATCAGTGGCAGTTAATTTGCCGACGTTGTCTTGGAATGGGTTCAAGGAGTTGTTGTTCGCCAAGTACTTCACCGAAGAGGTAGGTGCCCGTTTGACTACAGAGTTCATGACGCTGCGACAGAGAGACAGCAGCGTGACTGAGTTTGTGAGGAAGTTTGAGCAGGGTTGTTACTTTGTGCCACTCATAGCTAATGATGCCCAAGCAAAGCTGAGGCATTTCATTAATGGGTTGCGGCCAGTCTTGCGCCGTGATGTGAGGGTAGCTGGCCCTACTACGTATACAGTTGCCGTTTCTAGAGCTCTGGCGGCGGAACAAGATCAGCGAGACATTGAGGCTAACAGGTTCGGCAAGAGGCCCTACCAGGCACCACCGCAGCCACAGCACCAGCAGCAGCGACCCCAACACAAGAAACCATATCAGGGGCCGCAAGGGAAGAAACCTTATCCAGGACCGTCGAGAGGCAAGGGTCCCATTCATCAGCAGGGGGTGCCTCAGAAGCCCGCTAATTTTCCACCGTGCCCCAAATGCAACCGTCAGCACCCGGGGCAATGTTTGTATGGGTCAGGTAAATGTTTTAAATGTGGAGCTACGGACCACATGCTAAAGCAGTGCCCTCAGTGGAAGCAGCCAACCCAAGGGAGAGTGTTTGCCATGCATGCTCAAGAGGCAGACCCAGACACTACACTTTTGACTGGTAATTTATTTAATTCAGTACAGTATTAATTTCTTCGCCTTGCATATTTAATTTAATTGGGATTACTAGTGTTTTAGTTGGAAATTTTGGGTGTCTTTTGTTGCATGAGGTTTATGGTAGAATTTTGGGGATATAAGTCAGTTTGTTATGCTAACGCATCTCAGGGAATATTTTCATAAAGAAGTTAGCCACAACCGCACTGATAGATTCAGGAGCCACACACTCTTTTATATCAGAGACCTTTGCTAATCATCTGGACATCAAGTCCATCGATCTAGACGTGAACTTCTCAGTGACAGTCCCATCAGGGGAAGAGCTGTTAGCTACCAGTGTGATCAGAGATATTGATCTAGAACTGCAGGGCCACCTGGTGTATGCCGATTTGATCCTATTACCGATGCCCGAATTCGACGTCAACTTGGGCATGGACTGGCTGACTAAGAACAGAGTTTTGATCGATTTTCAGAAGAGATCAGTGTTGGTTAGACCGCTGGGCATGGAGCAGTTTCTCTTCGAGCCAGCTAGATGGAGGAGTTTTCCTCGCATGATTTCGTGCGTGCAGGCGAGGAGACTTATTTCCAAGGGGTGTCAGGCTTTCTTGGCCAGTGTTATTTCAGCGCCTGACGTGCCCACTCCTTCTATATCAGAAGTGCCAGTAGTCAGAGATTTCTCAGACGTCTTTCCTGATGACGTCATAGGTCTTCCACCCGATAGAGAGGTGGAGTTCTCCATTGATCTCATGCCAGGCACAGTGCCAATCTCTAAAGCACCGTACAGATTAGCTCCAGCAGAGATGTTAGAACTGAAGCAGCAGATTCAGGAACTTATAGACAAGGAGTTCATCCGCCCGAGCTTCTCACCGTGGGGCGCACCAGTACTCTTTGTGAAAAAGAAGGATGGGAGCATGAGACTGTGCATCGATTACCGTGAGTTGAACAAGGTAACGATCAAGAATAAGTACCCGTTGCCTAGAATCGAAGATTTGTTCGATCAGTTGCAGGGAGCTACCGTGTTCTCCAAGATAGATCTTCGATCAGGATATCACCAACTGAGAGTAAAGGATGCAGATGTGCATAAGACAGCTTTCAGGACCAGATACGGGCATTACGAGTTCTTAGTGATGCCGTTTGGATTGACCAATGCTCCAGCTATTTTCATGGATCTCATGAACCGGGTATTTCAGCCGTTCCTCGATCAGTTCGTTATAGTGTTCATTGACGATATTCTCATATACTCGAAGAGCCATGAGGAGCACGACCGGCACTTGAGGACAGTTTTGCAGACTTTGCAGAGCCGTAAGTTGTATGCAAAATTCAGTAAGTGCGAGTTTTGGTTGCAAAAAGTCGCGTTTTTGGGACATATAGTGTCTAGTAGAGGGATTGAAGTAGATCCAGCCAAAGTGGCAGCTGTCAAGGAATGGGTAGAGCCAAAGAATGCATCAGAGATCCGCAGCTTTTTGGGTTTAGCAGGCTACTACCGTAAGTTTATTCAGGGGTTTTCGTCTATAGCAGTGCCACTCACTTCACTAACCAAGAAGAATGCTAAATTTGTGTGGAGTGATGAATGTCAAAAGGGCTTCGACACTTTGAAGCAAGCTCTCATTTCAGCACCGGTGTTAGCCATGCCATCAGGGCAAGGAGGTTATGTGTTATACACCGATGCATCTAAGCTCGGTCTAGGAGCAGTGTTGATGCAACAGGGTCGAGTTATAGCTTATGCTTCCAGACAGTTGAAGGTGCATGAGAAGAACTACCCGACTCGCGATTTGGAATTAGCCGCCGTTGTCTTTGCATTGAAGATTTGGAGACATTACTTATACGGCGAGAAGTGTCAGATCTTCACCGATCACAAAAGTCTCAAATACTTCTTCACGCAGAAAGAGCTGAATATGAGACAGAGACGGTGGTTGGAACTTGTGAAAGACTATGATTGCGAGATTAGCTACCATCCGGGAAAAGCTAACGTCGTGGCAGACGCGTTGAGCAGAAATGTGGCAGTCATAGCACAATTGTCAGTTCAGAGACCGCTTCAGTATGAGATTCAGAGGTTTGGTCTAGAGATTTATCGTAAGGGCAGAGCTCCTAGACTGTCTAATCTAACAGTCCAATCTGATTTACTAGACCGCATTCGAGCAGGACAGTCTTCAGATGAGCAACTACAGAAATGGAGACTGAAGGATGAAACTAGGGGCAGTGTTTTGTACACAGTGTCAGATGGTATCGTGAGATACAGAGACAGAATGTGGGTGCCTAGTGTTGATTCGATCAGACAGGATATTCTGACAGAGGCACACGCATCTCCGTATTCTATTCACCCAGGAGGTACCAAGATGTACAAAGACCTGCAGATTTTGTATTGGTGGCCAGGGATGAAGAGAGACATCCGCAAATTTGTATCTGAGTGCCTCACTTGTCAGCAGGTGAAGGCAGAGCATCAGAGGCCAGCAGGTATGCTTAAGCCACTCCCCATCCCAGAGTGGAAATGGGAGAACATTAATATGGACTTTGTCGTTGGGTTACCTAAGTCAGTCAGAGGGTCTAATTCTATTTGGGTTATAGTGGACCGACTCACTAAGTCAGCGCATTTTCTGCCAGTGAAGACGACTTTCTCCATGACGCAGTATGCGGAGCTTTATATCCGGGAGATAGTCCGGTTGCATGGTTTCCCAGTCTCTATTGTGTCCGACAGGGACCCGAGGTTTACATCGTCCTTCTGGAAAAGCTTACATGCAGCTATGGGGACGAAGTTGCTTTTTAGTACAGCTTTTCACCCGCAGACAGATGGCCAGTCTGAGCGAGTGATACAGATTTTAGAATACTTGCTAAGAGCTTGCATGATTGATTTTCAGGGAACATGGGAGTCTAGACTACCTCTAGTGGAGTTCACAAACAACAACAGTTTCCAGGCATCTATTGGCATGGCTCTCTATGAGGCGTTGTATGGTCGGAAGTGCAGATCACCAGTTCATTGGGATGAAGTGGGTGAGAGATCAGATCTAGGTCCCGAGATAGTTCAGCAGACTGCAGAAGTGGTGGTCAAGATTCGTGACAGAATGAAGACTGCCCAAAGCCGTCAGAAGTGCTACGCAGATAAGAGGAGAAGAGATCTCGAGTTTGCCGTTGGTGATCACGTTTTCGTCAAGATAGCACCCATGAAGGGTGTTATGAGATTTGGGAAAAGAGGCAAGTTGAGTCCGAGATTTATTGGACCGTTCGAGATTCTTGACAGAGTTGGGACATTAACCTATCGTGTAGCCCTTCCGCCGAATCTGGCCAGGGTACACAATGTGTTCCACATCTCGATGCTAAGGAAATATTTGGCTAATCCTTCGCACATTCTGAGTTATGAGCCTTTGCAGCTTGCTCCAGATTTGTCTTATGAGGAAAGACCGACTCAAATCCTCGACCGACAGGAGCGCAGACTCCGGAACAAAGTGACTAAGCTAGTCAAAGTTCAGTGGCTGAATCAATCAGTGGAAGAGGCCACTTGGGAGTCAGAGGCGGTTATGAGACTTCGCTACCCGGAATTGTTCGGTAAGACTTAATTTCGAGGACGAAATTTATGTAAGTGGGGGAGGAACTGTAGAACCCAATTTCGTACACGTACAACCTATGCATTTATTTAATTCGTTAAATCATTTATTTTGATTAAAAATAAGTTTAGCCATGCATAATTTAATTAAATGCATTATTTTAAATATAGTCATGCTTATGTGATGCACGCTAAAATACATTTCGAGTTTCATGTTTCAGGCGTTTATTCGAGCCGAGATTGAGGAAAAGACCCGGTGACGATTCTTGGCAATTTTAAAGATGGTATTTTACTTTAAGTTGAGTTTGGGGGCATTTTAAATAATTTATTGAGTTTTAGCATTTTAAGCCTAATTTATTTATTTAGTAATTTTAAGACTTTAAAACTTTTAAAAGTTTGACAAGTGTGCACTTTATTTTATTAAGGGGATTTCATTTAAAGATGAGTATAGTTAATATTTTAACTAATTTATTATTTGTGTCAACCTTTTTAATTAGTATTTGATTAGCATGTTATTTATTTTAATTAAGCAAAATAAATTCCCTAATTAAGCACAAAACTCACGCACACATTACACACTTTTACACACACCTGTCATGCTTAAACACACACACACTCTATCAATTCTAGTTTTATTATTTTAAAAGAGGGAACTAGGGTTCTTCATTAGCATAGCAGCCGCCCACCCCCTCTTCAGATTCCAGCAAGGTTTTCGTGAATTTTATTGCAAGAAAACGGTGCCACGTTCGTCCCGGATCAACCTCGCTTCTATCTCCGCTTCGGTAACGTCGTTCGGTATTTTTAAATATCAAAAGGCACGTAGATTCTGTCCTTTCTGCATCGATCCTGTCATATTGTAAAGGCCCTCTAAAACTTCTTGCTTGAAAATTTGCGGAAAATTAAAAATTTTCTTTTTTAAAAGAACTTAAATGGCCTCATTCATAAAATCAACTGTTAAATCACGTTCAATGTTTAAAAATAAAGCAGCGGAAGAAAATAAAGTCTGCCAACAATTTCAATTTAAAAATATCCACGACTAATAATAATTGTTTGCGAAAAAAAAAAATAACAACTGCTGCACTGAGGTCCTCGGGTGCCACTACTGCCGACCCAAGCTGGCTCACTGGTCCCCGCCCTCGGCCCTAGCCTCATCAGTACCTACAACAATCAAGTCTAGTGAGCCTAAAGACTCAGCATGCATATATCGCAAGTAACGAGTAAAATCTGAAGTAAAAATATGCCTGGGGTAAAATATCATGTCATGAGGAATACTGAAAATAATCTGTAATCATGCTGAAAATAAACTGATCTGAGCAATTATAATACGTGCATAACTGAACTGATAATCACAGTAAAAATATTTGCTCCTTGGAGCCTGTACTGAAATATCTGATAAAATTTTCTGTTGAGATTATGTTTTACGCCTGTGGCCACTGCACTAAGCTGAACTGATCGGTAACTGACTACCGGGGAGCCTGAAACTGAGCTGGCGGTCACTGAAGACCCGATGGTACCAACCTGAACTGAGCGGTCACTGGTGACCTGATGGTACCAACCTTAACTGAGCGGTCACTGGCGACCGTAAAAATAATGCTCCCACATGGTGAATGCACCACAAGCCATATCGCATAAATCTCAAAAATAATCATTTTCTGTTTTCATGCACGTAAAATAATTTAACTGGCATAATGAAGTATATTTTACCAACTGGATTGGATCGTCCCCAGGCTCGCTGCAACCTAAAAATGCCATGAAAATATGCAATGGATTTTCTTGGGCAACTTTATGCGATTAAATTTTTAAAATGCGACAACTACGTCTAACGACCTCGTATTTAATCATGACTTTAAACCAACCCGAACCAACACTGAACCAATGTGACGTCATGATTAAAATACGCTTAAAATTATGAATTTATGCTCCTAAAATTATGAGGGTCGAAATCTAGGTGAAATGGAGGCCAAAACACGAAACGCTCTTTCGAGAGTCAATTTGGCACATCGCACCGTAAATTCTCGTACGACCTCAAAAATGATCCGAATCACGAACGGTCAAAACCATGACCTTCCTAACTCAATGGGGCACTGTCCAGTCCAAGGCCATAGGCTAAAAGCCAACCAAGAACTCAAACGAGCCCTCGCACCGACACAGCAACTTGCTGTCAAATTCCAGCAGCTGTGCATGCGCTTTTCTTGCGTCGTTTTCGAGTCCGCCGGCCATTGGGGCTTGCACCACCGACCAGGGACCCTTACCAACATCCCAAGGAAGGATTTGAACCATGGCTAAGGGCACAAGACCAGCCACAATTCGAACCAACCATGAAACAAACCAATCATCCCAGCCGAGCACCATTCTGCGCGTGGGAAGTGTGCTGCTTTGATTGCTGTCTCTCGTCGTTCCAGTGGCCATTTTATTGACCATGGCACGACCTAGACATCTAGGGGTGTGGTATGGACCGTGGCTAAGGGCCATAGGCCAACCAAGATCCATACCAAGCAACCAAAAACCGAAATGCATATGCTGAAATTCGAAGGGGCCGAAGGGGCATGGGGGCTGTTGTGATGTTTTTATTAAAAACCGAGGAGCCATGGACCGAGCCGCCAAAAGGGCGACTTAGTCACGTCTTAGACATGCTAGGGAAGTGATCTAATCATGGCTATAGGCCCTTGGGGCAGCCAAGATCAGATCTATTCCCTTAGGACAGCAACAGCAGATTTTTGAAACACAACTGGACACAAATGGAGTTGCTGTCATTTCCTTGGTCTCAGCTGATATGGGACTCAAACCACTGGACAAATGGGTTCCTAACATGTCCTAGTACATGCCTAGGATCAGCTTTGGGAGCCTGGAAGTCGAACCAATACCTGCAACAATGAGAACTAGCCAACCCGTGAAGAACATCATGAAACCGAAAAAATCTGCATGCTATGTTTTCTGAAAATTTTGGATGTATTTCGGTTTGGTCATGGAATTGATGATCATGAATTATAAAAATAATGATAGTAGGACTTGATTGAGGTTTTTAAAAAAAATCTAGACATGCCTTGGATTTTTCGTTTGAAAGAAAACGAAAAGAAGACGATGCGGCGCGGAGGAGTGGAGCGTTCTTGCTAGCTTGTTCTTCACTCGATTTTTCTCTCCTATCTCCTACTGAATTCTCACGGTTTTTAGCTCTGAATTGGCTACTGATTTCGTGCAAGGGAGAGAGGGATAAGTGGTTGGGGGAGTGAGTGAGATGGGCGCACAATATAAGGAACAACTCAAGACCAAGTCTCCTTTTTTTTTAAATTTGAATTGTTGTTGCTACCAAATAATTATTGGATGGATCTAGAATGCAAGTGACCGAAATTACCTTGCTAATCTAGACTAGGATAATGCTAATTAATTAAATAAGTGGTGCTAAAAAATTTGAAAGGAGTATCCTACTAATTAAATACCAAGAAAGGGTCAAAGGGTGATGTGTTGGCAATTAATTGTTGCATCTCCAAGGGGTGGCCGATTCTTGCAATTAAAAATGAAGGGGAATGTTAAATACTTAGTAAATCACTAACCTTTAAAAGCCTCACTAATCTTTTAATTAATTTAGTGAACTAATTCCTTAATTAAGAACTTAAATGAACTAATTTTTCTACTCACCTCAAATAATTAAAATAAATCCTCAAACCTCCTTTTTAACTTAAATTAACTTAATTGCTAGCTAAATTAAATCCTGGAAATATTTTCTGAAATCTTAAATTTATCTCTAGACTCCAACTCCGGTCCGGCCTCACTGAAATAACTGAAATGCTAAAAATCAAACTACTGAACTGAAATAATAAAATAATTAACTTCGAGAAATGCATTTAAAATAATTATGCAATGAAGTCAATTTAAAAATCTAGAATTATGCATGGCTTATACGTAGACTGATTTACGGGTTCTACAATCCTTCCCCCCTTAAAAGAAATTTCGTCCTCGAAATTCGCTTATCCTCGATACACAAAAGTTTAGACTCTTAGTTATAGAATCCGAATAATCCACGCTTCCGATGCGCTACTCTGATAAGATAAATATTAAGCTGTCCTTACGTCTCCTCAATCCTAAATAAATTTGTCTATCAAAGTCCTCGTTTGTGAATCGCAACTTAAAACAACTTATGGTGACTTAGTTCTATTCAACTATAGCCCCGAATTTTTGACTTATCCCGCAGTTTCTCATACTAGAGATGGATGTCTAAACTTATCGCACCTTACTTTTCTTATACTATACTCGTAATATTCATCGACTTATTATATTAGCATTTAGACAGTTCAACTTAGGAAACCTTAGTACCAAAATTTACTGATCGACTACTATTCTCAGTAGAACGCTTAAAGGTTACACCTTATTTCAACCTCATAGTAGTATTAGCCTAAAATCCTTGGATCGAATCTTTATTTTACGGCACTAAACTTACGTAACTTATTATTTACAAGTGCATCCCAGGTGTGAAATCGTTGTAAATCTTAAACCTCGAATAGCGTTAATCCATAAAACTCAATTATACAACATCGCCCTTCTACCTTAATAATAACACTTCTAGCATCAATTACCTTGTAGTGACCCGTTCCAGAATCACCTACTAATCAAGAACTAAGCATGCAACTAACTTAATTAATAATAATCAGAGATAATTGCGGAAAAGGCCAACAAACGATAGTTATACAACCCAATCGAAATCCAGAACAACTCGAACTAAAATGAAATATACGGTACAACCATATCGAAAAGAATAGTACTGAAAATTAAACCAACCAGCCACTCACTGTCCTCCTCCTGCTCTTCCTGAGCTGTCCAACCTGAGGCCTGCCCCGTGGGAATGGGGTGTCCAAGATAAACAAAACCGAGGACGTGAGCGATAAGAACGCCCAGTACAAAAGCATGAGTATACAAGCCTATATGAAATGCACATGCTATGATATGATACCAGGGTAGTCAAGAAACAGGAGTAACAAAGGATCTCAAAATGCTCAGTCTAGAGGCGCCAAGTGGATAGTGCCGCGCTGTACTCCTCTGGGTCACTGCATCCACTACAAGAACAGACGTGGACCAAAAATGTCCCGGATCACCGAAGCCCTCCCGACCCGTCGGCCACTGTGTACTCTCGGTGTCCATGCGTCCACAAGACAAGACAGGGCTGAGCGGCCCCACAAGATATAGCTTATCTCGAAAGAGATACAGCTCAACAGTAAAGGCTATCTCGAAGGAGATACGGCTCAACATGAAATGCAACATGCATCATACAGCGTGACATAATAGCATGCATTATATGACATATATCAATGCACCACATAATCATGCAACACATATAAGAATGTATACTCGACCAGGATATCTCGGATAGTACTTTCGTACCTCAAACCAGCAGATCCTAACAATCAGTCCTAGACTCACGCCTGCGTCCGCAGTCAGCCCACTGGTGCCGCTAGCTCCAAACTAGAGCACAGCTCCGCTACAACACTAGTAGCTCCCCGCTAGTGCCCGAACCTCGGAAAAAGACTAGAACCTGTCAGAAACGACTGAAATGCTCTGGAACACTCTGAAAATGGCGAGTCACAAATGAAGCCTCGCGCCTCTATTTATAGCCAACGTTCGGACGCTCCGAACCACTTCGTACGATCCGATCCGGTACACTTCGGACGGTCCGAACCCTGATCGGACGATCCGAACCTTGCATGACTTCCACGAGTACAGCCACCTGTCTCGGACGGTCCGAACCCACTTCGGATGATCCGAACTCTTCCACGTGTCCAGAACCCTTCCACGTGTCCAGCCACCTGTCTCGGACGATCCGAACCACCTTCGGACGCTCCGAACCCTCTTCGGACGATCCGAACCCGGTTCGGTCCTTCCGATCCTACCGAAAATAATTAATCCAATAATTAACTCAAATTAGGAGTCGGGATACTACATACCTGCTCACTATCCTCTTTCCAATTACAATCTAGTTGAGGCCTAGGACTCTGAACTTCCTCCTTGGAACAAGTGTCGCATTCTTATGTATCCTTAATGCTTACTTAATAAACTTAATAAGCTAGCCCATGGTAGCATTAGACTAACTTTAATAAATCAATTTTACTTATAACCCAAAGAATTCTAGAATCCCCATATCAAGCTTTTAGATTCCTTAGTTGATAAAAATCATCTTAATATTCATCGATTGATAACTTATATTGAACACAACTAATTCCCTTTTGTTTTTATTTCACCCAAAATTTCTGTATGAACAAATATCCCATAAATTTGAAATTCAGACTTACCTAATCCAAATAGCTTTGAATAAAATAATTTCAATGCACATATCCGTTTAGTCCCAAGTTTGTTAATGACTTCCAAAATTTCTCAAGACAAGGTGTCTACCTCACCTCTTAGTGCGTCTACCAATTAAACTAACCATCATCGTACCCAACTTTCCAAAAAAAATTTTAAATCATCACAAGGTATACTCTTAACTGTTAAGATCATGACTAAAACTTGTGACACATCAAACTTATGTTCCCAAAAAAAAAAATTACTAACTCAATGTTTATTCTTATAACTTAACTAACCGATCAAATTTATCTTAAATTGTCATCACTTTAAATTCTTAATTTGTCACAACATTATTTCACTAACGCTTAAATTTTTCACGCTTAAGATTGATTCATCCTATAATGTCCTTGGTTACCATTCATTATAACATTATAACCCAAATATTTTAATATTCTATATTTCCTTCGAGCCTAAATAACCGAAAATTCCTACCAATTAAACCATTCAATTCAAACTTACTACTAAAGAAGTTCTCAAATTTCTTAAAATTGTATAATTAATTCTTACTTTCCTCGAATGTCGTCCAATTTTTCCCTAAATCTCGAAAATTCCACAATTACCCATTAGTTCTCAGTATTCTCAATTTCATTTTATAGATTTCCCGTATCATAAGGTTCAACAGTCTTAAGTTTATTAAACCCAAAATTAATTCCCATAACACGTCTTACATTTATATAAATACTTAAAATTCCGATTTCTCAAAAGTTCGCATTTAATCCTTAAAATTCTCAATTTCCGCAATTCGATCCTTAAATCCAACTATGTAGAGCATGCATCCTAAATAAATTCTCATAAATAATCTTACATTTCCATAGATAATTAAAATCCTCAAATTGTACATTTATAATCCTAAAGATTGTCGTAGTCTTCGAATCGCTATTGCTCATATGAAATCCTCAAAAATTTACTCGACTAGCAACCAAGAACCATTAATAATTTCTAAGAAATTCTACAAGTCTCAACAGCATTCATAATTTCAAGATTAACTTATAACCCATAAAGAGGACATCAACAATACTGAACTAAAAATTAATATAGTCAAATCATTTTCAACCTCTACTAAAGCCCAATATTCGAATTCTTAAACATGTCCAATTCCAAACGTACCCAACATGCATAATTCCATAATTTATTTTAAATGAATACTGAAATACTCAAAAGATCTGATTGTAAACTATTTCATGGAAGCATGCTGTCAAAGTAATTCGTGCTTTAAATAAAATGCTGAAATGTAAAACTTACAGACCGAAGACGTGACTTCGTGAGCTTCTCGTGGTCAGTAGTAGTGTAACCCTTTACAAGAACATAGGCTCTGATACCAATTGTAAAGGCCCTCTAAAACTTCTTGCTTGAAAATTTGCGGAAAATTAAAAATTTTCTTTTTTAAATGAACTTAAATGGCCTCATTCATAAAATCAACTGTTAAATCACGTTCAATGTTTAAAAATAAAGCAGCGGAAGAAAATAAAGTTTGCCAACAATTTCAATTTAAAAATATCCACGACTAATAATAATTGTTTGCGAAAAAAAAAATAACAACTGCTGCACTGAGGTCCTCGGGTGCCACTACTGCCGACCCAAGCTGGCTCACTGGTCCCCGCCCTCGGCCCTAGCCTCATCAGTACCTACAACAATCAAGTCTAGTGAGCCTAAAGACTCAGCATGCATATATCGCAAGTAACGAGTAAAATCTGAAGTAAAAATATGCCTGGGGTAAAATATCATGTCATGAGGAATACTGAAAATAATCTGTAATCATGCTGAAAATAAACTGATCTGAGCAATTATAATACGTGCATAACTGAACTGATAATCACAGTAAAAATATTTGCTCCTTGGAGCCTGTACTGAAATATCTGATAAAATTTTCTGTTGAGATTATGTTTTACGCCTGTGGCCACTGCACTAAGCTGAACTGATCGGTAACTGACTACCGGGGAGCCTGAAACTGAGCTGGCGGTCACTGAAGACCCGATGGTACCAACCTGAACTGAGCGGTCACTGGTGACCTGATGGTACCAACCTGAACTGAGCGGTCACTGGCGACCGTATAAATAATGCTCCCACATAGTGAATGCACCACAAGCCATATCGCATAAATCTCAAAAATAATCATTTTCTGTTTTCATGCACGTAAAATAATTTAACTGGCATAATGAAAATTCCTCTATATTTTACCAACTGGATTGGATCGTCCCCAGGCTCGCTGCAACCTAAAAATGCCATGAAAATATGCAACTGATTTTCTTGGGCAACTTTATGCGATTAAATTTTTAAAATGCGACAACTACGTCTAACGACCTCGTATTTAATCATGACTTTAAACCAACCCGAACCAACACTGAACCAATGTGACGTCATGATTAAAATACGCTTAAAATTATGAATTTATGCTCCTAAAATTATGAGGGTCGAAATCTAGGTGAAATGGAGGCCAAAACACGAAACGCTCTTTCGAGAGTCAATTTGGCACATCGCACCGTAAATTCTCGTACGACCTCAAAAATGATCCGAATCACAAACGGTCAAAAACATGACCTTCCTAACTCAATGGGGCACTGTCCAGTCCAAGGCCATAGGCTAAAAGCCAACCAAGAACTCAAACGAGCCCTCGCACCGACACAGCAACTTGCTGTCAAATTCCAGCAGCTGTGCATGCGCTTTTCTTGCGTCGTTTTCGAGTCCGCCGGCCATTGGGGCTTGCACCACCGACCAGGGACCCTTACCAACATCCCAAGGAAGGATTTGAACCATGGCTAAGGGCACAAGACCAGCCACAATTCGAACCAACCATGAAACAAACCAATCATCCCAGCCGAGCACCATTCTGCGCGTGGGAAGTGTGCTGCTTTGATTGCTGTCTCTCGTCGTTCCAGTGGCCATTTTATTGACCATGGCACGACCTAGACATCTAGGGGTGTGGTATGGACCGTGGATAAGGGCCATAGGCCAACCAAGATCCATACCAAGCAACCAAAAACCGAAATGCATATGCTGAAATTCGAAGGGGCCGAAGGGGCATGGGGGCTGTTGTGATGTTTTTATTAAAAACCGAGGAGCCATGGACCGAGCCGCCAAAAAGGCGACTTAGTCACGTCTTAGACATGCTAGGGAAGTGATCTAATCATGGCTATAGGCCTTTGGGGCAGCCAAGATCAGATCTATTCCCTTAGGACAGCAACAGCAGATTTTTGAAACACAACTGGACACAAATGGAGTTGCTGTCATTTCCTTGGTCTCGGCTGATATGGGACTCAAACCACTGGACAAATGGGTTCCTAACATGTCCTAGTACATGCCTAGGATCAGCTTTGGGAGCCTGGAAGTCGAACCAATACCTGCAACAATGAGAACTAGCCAACCCGTGAAGAACATCATGAAACCGAAAAAATCTGCATGCTATGTTTTCTGAAAATTTTGGATGTATTTCGGTTTGGTCATGGAATTGATGATCATGAATTATAAAAATAATGATAGTAGGACTTGATTGAGGTTTTTAAAAAAAATCTAGACATGCCTTGGATTTTTCGTTTGAAAGAAAACGAAAAGAAGACGATGCGGCGCGGAGGAGTGGAGCGTTCTTGCTAGCTTGTTCTTCACTCGATTTTTCTCTCCTATCTCCTACTGAATTCTCACGGTTTTTAGCTCTGAATTGGCTACTGATTTCGTGCAAGGGAGAGGGGGATAAGTAGTTGGGGGAGTGAGGGAGATGGGTGCACAATATAAGGAACAACTCAAGACCAAGTCTCCTTTTTTTTTAAATTTGAATTGTTGTTGCTACCAAATAATTATTGGATGGATCTAGAATGCAAGTGACCGAAATTACCTTGCTATTCTAGACTAGGATAATGATAATTAATTAAATAAGTGGTGCTAAAAAATTTGAAAGGAGTATCCTACTAATTAAATACCAAGAAAGGGTCAAAGGGTGATGTGTTGGCAATTAATTGTTGCATCTCCAAGGGGTGGCCGATTCTTGCAATTAAAAATGAAGGGGAATGTTAAATACTTAGTAAATCACTAACCTTTAAAAGCCTCACTAATCTTTTAATTAATTTAGTGAACTAATTCCTTAATTAAGAACTTAAATGAACTAATTTTTCTACTCACCTCAAATAATTAAAATAAATCCTCAAACCTTCTTTTTAACATAAATTAACTTACTTGCTAGCTAAATTAAATCCTGGAAATATTTTCTGAAATCTTAAATTTATCTCTAGACTCCAACTCCGGTCTGGCCTCACTGAAATAACTGAAATGCTAAAAATCAAACTACTGAACTGAAATAATAAAATAATTAACTTCGAGAAATGCATTTAAAATAATTATGCAATGAAGTCAATTTAAAAATCTAGAATTATGCATGGTTTATACGTAGACTGATTTACGGGTTCTACACATATTATGTTTTGTGTTATTTTTATGCGTAAAAATATATGTGTGACGTTCGTCGTTTGAGCAGAAAACGATTCGGATCAGTTTTGAATTAATTTTAGATCTAAAATCACGTTTTTATTGTCTTTTAATACTACGACTTTTCCGTCGGGATTTTGAGAAAACTTTCAACTAGGAAATTGTAGAACTTTTCGATGCCTTCGATTTGATATAAAATTCTAGATTTTTGGATGAAAATTGAGTGAGTTATGGCGTTTTTCGTGGGACTGCTCAAACTGCGTTTTCGGAAAAGTTATGATATTGATGTGCTCTTCAAGTTTAATTGTTGTAGGCTTCGTTGGGGATCGACGGGTGATCATTGCTGCATATAGGTATATTATTTATGATGTCGGGATGTTTATTGAAGCATCGTTTCTTGTCGTTAGGTGCTTGGGAGATTGAATGTCGTATAAAACCGTCTTGTGTCAAAAAGTCTTGTTCACGGGTTTTGTTGGGTTGATTGTGATGTATGGTTGTTTTGGGACAGTTGTATTGGTTCGAGTCATTGATTTAGTAGCCTAAGATGAGCTCGTGATGTTGATTATTGGGTTGTACACCGAGTTGAGGGAGTTAAGCACAACAGGTTCAGACTTTTCGTGAGTTTCTAAGTCGCGTAGGTACACGGAGGTCTACACGGACCATGACACGGGGTCCGTGCCTTTGTTTTCTTCACGGTGTCAAAAATGCGCACGGACACGGACCCCCATACGAATGTAGGCACGGGGTCCGTGCCTTCCCATTTCTTCGAGACATTTTTCCAGCGCACGGACACGGACCTCCACCCGGATCTAAGCACGGGGTCCGTGCCCCCTTTTCTTCCCGAGCTCTTCCTTCACAGTAGGTAGACGGACCCGTACACGGACCCATGATAGGGGTCCGTGTACTCACTGTTTGGGAAAGATTGGAAAGTTGTTTTCGAAGTTGGATGTCATGTTTTAGTGCAAGGATTATCAAGGTCGAGTCAAGGAAAATTTTAGAATGTCCTAAGAATTTATTTAACTTGAAAGTGAGCATGATTCTACGGCTAAGTTATGCAAGTTAAGAATGGAACTTCATGTTAGTATGTGTAGCAATGGCCCCGATCGACGTCCAACGAATCCCTCAACGCCAAGTAAGTATGTATGACGTGTAAAGAAAATATTTGAAGTTTTTGAGGTATGCTAAATATATCGTGACCAAAAAGTGAATGGGTTTGGAAGTCGGCGAACGTGGCCGAGGACCTCTCCACCCCGTTAAATGATGAACGGGTTAGATCGTGGTTGGAAAGCGTTAAATGATGAACGGGGACCAACCGGCCCATTAAATGATGAACGGGGATCTCATGTATGTGGCAGTGGATACGTCCCTGTCAGCCCAGTACTGTGGTGTGTCTAATCAGGCATTTATTAAGTTAAAGGTCACTTGCTTCGAAACATCCTCTACGCAAATGATGAAGTTTAGTATGTTGAAGTATGAAAGCATGTTTAAGAAAAATTTATGTTCTTCGCACGTCATAGTATGCATGTTCAAGTTCAAGTTTAATTCAAGTTTAAGTTTATTATTAAAGTTCCAGTTTCAAGTTATGTACGTTCTATTTTAAAGATGCATGCGATTTTTATTATTGTAGTATTCGTTATTTCAGTTTATACGTGTTGAGTCTTTAGACTCACTAGACTTGATCGATGCAGGTGAGTACGTTGAGGAGGAGACAGGAGGTGGCGACCAAGGGGCAGGCTTGGATTGAGCGGCAGGCTAAACCCGAGGACCGCAAGTTTATGTTTTTAAGCACAGTTTAAAATACTCTGAATTTTTATGATTGGATGTGAGACATTTCGAGATAACCTTTCTTTAAACAAATTTTATTGATGGCGAATGATTTCAAAACTATTTATGAACGTTGAGTGACTACCGTATGGATGTTTACATTTAGTAAAGAAAATTTTAAATTTTTCCGCAATTTTTGAATGATAAAAGTACGGTACGTTACAGTGGGTGTCTCTCGAACCTCTTCGAGTTCTATCATCTCGCCTTTTCTATCTAATAGAAATTCTTTTTCTAAAAAGGTTGCATTCCTAGAAACAAACACCTTTGTTTCTTGGGGATGATAGAAGTAGTATCCAACAGAATTCTTTGGATATCCCACAAAGTAACATAAAATGGATCGACTATCCAATTTATCTACTACTACCTGCTTCACATAAGCAGGGCACCCCCATATTCTAAGATAAGAATATTTGGGTGGTTTACCCATCCATATCTCATATGGTGTCTTGTCAACTGCCTTTGAATGGAAATTGTTCAACAACAGTGCCGCTGTCTCAAGCGCATATCCCCAAAAGGATGGCGGCAACTCCGTGAACCCCATCATAGACCGAACCATGTCCATCAAAGTCCGGTTACGACGCTCCGAAACACCATTCAATTTTGGTGTAGCGGGCGGAGTCCGCTGCGAGAGAATCCCATTCTCCCTAAGATACTCTTGGAACTCGGCACTCAAGTACTCACCACCTCAATCCGATCGAAGTGTCTTGATACTTCGTCCCAATTGCTTCTCTACTTCCCTTCTGAATTCTTTGAACCTTTCAAAGGCTTCAGACTTGTATTTCATCAAATACACATACCCATACCTCGAAAAGTCATCGGTAAAGGTGATGAAGTAGGCATGTCCATTTTTAGTGGTGATGCTAAGCGGACTGCACACATCGGTATGGATCAAATCCAATAACCCTTTGGCTCGCTCCACATGGCCCTTAAAGGGAATTTTGGTAATCTTTCCTTTCAGACAGGATTCACAAGTCGTGAGAGCATTAATATCAGACATATCAAACATGCCTACTCCCACTAACTTGTTCATTCTTCTTAGGGAAATATGTCCTAATCGAGCATGCCATAATTCTGCAGAATTTAGAGTATCTTGTTTGCGCTTGTTTGTTATTGTAATAGCTTGGACATTTTTAAGTGGAATATCTTTCAATTTTAAGGTGTAGAGATCATTTTCAAGTTCTCCAATACAAATTAAACATTCATTCTTGTAAATATTGCAAACGCCTTTGCTAAATAAACAAGAAAATCCATCTTTATCTAACATAGAAATGGAAATAATGTTTTTCACCAACTCAGGTACAAATAAAACGTCTCTTAACATTAACTTAAAATCATTGTTCAAAAGTAAAGTAACATCTCCAACAGCTTTGGCAGCAATCCTTGCCCCATTGCCCATCCTCAAGAAGGTCTCACCTTCCCTGAGCCTCCTACTTCTTCCCATCACCTGCAAATCATTACAGAGATGTGAGCCACAGCCGGTATCCAATACCCAAGAAGTAGAGTTAATTGAAATGTTTACTTCGATATAGAACATACCGTTTCCAGAACTCTTCTGGGAAAGATATTCCCTGCAATTACGCCTCCAATGTCCAGGCTTCTTGCAGTGATGACAGATGTCAACAGTCTTGTCAGCCTTCACTGGTGTGGCTGCCACTACGGGACCTGGAGTCTGCCTCTTCAAGGGCACGCTCTTCTTGGGACGTTGGAAAGAACGCTTCTTTCCCTTCCCAGGTGGACCGGTCTTCGTACCAGATGAAGAGCCCACAAAAAGAACCGGCTTCTCTTCCTTGATGGTAGACTCAAAGGTCACAAGCATGTTCACCAACTCCTCAAGGGTCGGCTCCATCTTGTTCATATTGAAGTTCACCACAAAAAGATCAAATGAGCTAGGCAGCGATAAGAGCAACACGTCAGTGGTCAACTCCGAAGTCAAGATCATCTTGAGGCCATGCTCATGGACCGAGGCCCCATCTCGCATGTGCATAGTGATCAGCTCCTTGACGGTAGCATGCCTAAGAGGCCGATTCTGCTCACCAAAGAGCTCCTTGAGGTGCATATGAATGTCAGCAGCATTCTTTACATCCTCAAAACGCCTCTGCAGCTCATCTTTCATAGAAGCCTGCATGTAACACCTAGCCTTCAAGTCATGGTCACTCCAATCCTTGTAGGTCTGCAATTCCTCAGGAGTGCAGCTAGTCGGAGCCTCAGCAGGGGGCGACTCAGTCAGTGTATATGCAATCTTTTCCGAGTTTAGGACGATTTTCAGATTTCTTAGCCAAGTGAGATAGTTAGGCCCGGTTAACACATGTTTTTCGAGTATAGCGGATAGCGGGTTGCGAATCGAAGACATTGTCAAATTTTGTACTGAAAAGTAAAACAGATAAATGTTAATGACTATTTTAAAATATTTAATAAGATATAAAGTTTGGACTTTAACTTTATAAATTTTTGCTCCCACTGTTTTGACATTTTCACTACCCTCTAGTGAAAACGGGAAACTCCTTTCCTCAGTAGGTACGTAAGGTCCAATTAGCGAATTTTGATCCCGAATAATATCAGCCAATCATAATTCCTAAAAAGTAGTTTCCAATTGCATCACAATGTAACCCTTACGTAAAATTTTGTCTCACGTTTGATTAGGACCCAATAATATGACGTCGTTCATCTTTACGTGTCAAGCCTTACCCATCGATGTTGAACCTTAACGGACGGTCGCTGTGAGTTCCCTCAATAATATGAGCCGAAATCATGGGCGTTCCACGTAGTTCACATCACCATGTCAATGGATGTCACAGCTTTCCGGCACCCAGTGCCCCCCCAATAATATGACCTGAGCCCCGAGCACGGGTAGCGTTCATCATGCACCCATTGTCGATGGAAGACATGGAAATTATAAAAAAATTTATAATTCTCCTTTTCGGGCTTGATATTAATTTTAAATCTTATATAAAATGAGGGTTTTTTAATTTTGAAAGGTCTCATCATTAATTTTATTTAAAAGATCGCCATGTTTGATCGTATGTTTGCCGGATTCATGCAAATTTGTTATTATCATAATAATAACGCACATACTCATTATTTATAACATAACATGCATATATTATAAATAGTAAACAAACAAGGATGATCAATCTCCCCAATACTAACGGCCCGTGTGAGCTAAACACGGGCCTAGGTCCAATCCTAAGAAAATGCATGGGATACAAATGCAACTATTACATTAGCTTCCAATATTTACATGTCTTCGATCTTCATGATCATCATGGCCACCATCTTCCAACCTTGATCTTCCACTATACTAATATTTACAAATAAATATTCATGGCAAATAGGGATACATCTCATGGGGGTGGGAACAGGCCATAAACCAAGCCCACTTTAAATTTGATAATTATTACAATCATTCAACACAAAATATCCTAGCATACACCTAGCAAATTGGGCTTGGACTTTTGATCATCCTTCATGCATAATATCACATATCATACACCATCAATTAATTATCACAATAATTAATTGATCTAATATTATATATCTTGATTCAATCACTAACCACCACGATTATAAACTAAATTAACAAAGTATACAAACACCTTTGTCTAATTTCCAATTAATTTATTTATAAACGAATTTCTTATAAATCACAATTTACTATAAATAATTAAAGTCCAACTTCAATTATTTATTTTATGAGAAAAATTTGCAACTTTTGTAATTTTAAACTTTAGGGCCTAAAAACTTATTTTTCACCAAAAACATTTTGGCCCATTTAAAATTTTCAAATATGTTAGCCATCCAATGGCCCAACAACTCAAGGCCCATGACACTTTTATAATTCAAAACACATTTGGAAACCCTAGTCGTCATCGCCGTCGCCGGAGCTCCGTCGTCGGAGCTCCGTCGCCGGATTCCGGCAACAAAATTTTTTTAATTTTAAATTAGGGGCTGTTCGGGCAGCCCCTTGGGCTGCCCTTGCTGCCCGAAACGGGCAGCCCCTCGGGCAGCAACAAGCTGCCCGAAACTTCCCCAAAAATTAGCCTCGGTTTTGTTGCAAAATTATTTCTCATGCGGTTAGAAATCGATCTCAATATAATATCATGTATATGCTACAAAAACTAGTACCCTTAGCTCATGACACCACTTGAAAGGGATCGATTTAGGTGACCGAAATGCACAACGGAAGCAAAAATTTTCGAAAAACACATAAAATATTTCGGCCACCTTAGTACTAGTGTAGCATATACAAAAATCTCAACTTTCATACATAAGGTGTTGAGAAAATCGTTACCTATCAACCTCTTGAGGTTGATGATGACTCCAACTAAAGTGTAAACACTTTAGCTCTTCAAAGTATGAACTTCTACAAGCTTTCCTTGAGCACACCTTGCTCAAAATTAGGCCCACCACTTGCTAAGAAGATCCCCTCTTATTTTGCACTAGAAAAACAAAAGGATTTTCAAAGAGAAGTGTGTATTTTTCTTCAAAAATTGAAGAACAAAATGGAGAGAAAAATTTGAGAGAATTTCCCCACAAATTTCGGCCAAGAGAGATGCTAGAATGGGAGTGAATGTTGTGTCTTGGTGTTGAAAAAGCAAAAAGCAAAAGTTGCATGCCATGCAATATTTTATTCAAAAGTATTCACAACTCTTCACCTCCCAAGCATGCAAACCCTAGTGGGTTTGTAACATTTACAAAGGGCCCATGGACTTTTTAATTGTCTCAAACATATTTGAGCCCAATTAGACTTTACTTGATTTTACTCAAGTCCACTAGTTAAATAATTATTTCCAATTGGGCTCTACAAGGCCCAATGTTATTTAATTAATTCAACACTTGAATTAATTTAATTATTTGAACTCTACTAGGCCCACTATTATTTAATTAATTCAACACTTGAATTAATTTAATTTAGTCCATAATAATGTTTATGAAAATCACAATTTTCAAATACATTATTCACTTGGCCTTTTTTTAATTTAGGAACACATTCATAAATTAAAAGCTACATTTCTCTCATAGAAGTCCTACTTCTATTTTTCTTTACGCTTATAAACTCATTTATAAGCCGTTTAACACATTGAACTATTTTACTTCTCAACGGGATCTAGAAAGCTAGCACTTGTGTGGCTCTCAATGGTTCATTGATACAACTAGCCGTGGGTTCACATCTCCATGTGATTCGCACTAAACATGTCCTTATATGAGCATACCCCAATTGCTCCATTCTTACTTATCAACTCCTTGATAACAAGTGAAACGTCTCACTCATTTTTAAAATTCTACTGGAAATTTTTTTTAATAAAATCTTGAATTTTCGAAATAACATTTATAAATGATATTAAATACTTGACAATAAAAATAGCGCAGTTTAAAATAGTCAAACTCATTCAAAATCATACGTAAACATAAATAAGTAAAAATCTTAAATTCATCATCGTAAGAAAATGTTTATCTCCTCTCAATCTCTTAAATCATATTGCGGAAAACATGTGGTCCTCGGGTCATGTCACCGCACCAGGTCTGCCTACTCAGAGTTCGGCATCTCAAGTCTCCTCATCATGAAGCTCACCTACATCACACACGCCTAGTGAGTCTAAAGACTCAACACACCTGCACCGTTAATAGCAAATACATATACATAGCACACAGCAGTGAAAAATACCATACTCAACATACCTTTCATGAACTTTAAAAGCGTAACATAAACGTGTCGTGTAAAATCATGACGTGTCAAAACAGCTCATCGTCAATCATCATTCATCGTTCATCGTTATCATTTATCGTTCATCGTTCATCATTCATCATTCATTTATCGTTCATCATTGATCGTTCATCATTCATCTTTCATCATTTATCATTGGTGAATTCAGTTAATTAGAGGTGACTATCGTACATCATTTACGATGGATCCATCATACATAGAACCGCGGTACCCGGCGGCTGTCGGAAATCAGTGACAGGATCACTCATCCACTGTGCCTAGGCCTCATCATCAACATTTACATATACGTCTTAAACATTTACATATACTTCGATAGCCACAACTAATTCCCGTCATTCAAAACATTATCATTTTCATCACTTATAAAATTCATATATAAATGCAATTTCCTTTAAATTCAAGCATGCAACGTATATTTTTATAAAATCTTAAAAATCGTGAATCATGCGTGAACATTTAAAATATCATAAATTTGTGCTCAGGGCGCTGCCAGGACCAACATCTAACCCCAAATGCAAAATGACCATTTTGCCCCTGGAAATCCAAAAATTACCATTTTGCCCATAGACGTAAAATTTCACATCTTTGACATTTTTTTTTAATTCCATTGACTCTAACATGTTCCAAATAATTATTTAAGCTTACAAGAACTTTCTCATATTTTTATTTGGCTTAAATCTATGACTTTTAAATTAATCTTTAAATATAACCTATTAATGCATTTTAATCCCGAATTAAACCAAACCTTAGCATAAAATTCCCAAATTAAAAACTTAGACTTCTAATAAATATTTGAGCTTAAATATAATTTCCAATAATTTTATTAATCTTAAATCTAGAAGTTTCCATTAATCCCTTAATTAAGGTTTCGTGTGACGATTAAATCCCGGATAAATACAAAACTCATTATTTTGATCCAAAACTTACTAAACTCCTAAAAATGTCCCAAAAATATTTAAAATCATTTCTAGGCGTAAACTCGAGCCAAATTCACAACTTAACCAATTTGTTTTAAAACTTAAACCGAGGTCTCGGTTTTAACCCGAATCGAACCGAAACTTAACCAAAACTTTCCCAACTTTTTACCATACCTTAAAAACTCTTAAAAGGTCCTAAAACATCAAGACCCAACCCTTAAATATTTCCTAAAGGTCCACAAAGCTGCTGGACATCATCCTCGGCTATTCCCATTTCTACAAACATAATGCAATCACATGGTCCCAACTCTTAAACAATTCGGTCCCTCCTTCTACCACCTCCTGTCCAGCCTTTAAGCTCACCATTAGGACTCTAATGACCCTTCTAAACTAAGCCAAACCTACACTAAAAGCTGCTGCACCAGCACGTGCAGATACCAACCGAAATCCAACACCTCCATCTCGTTTCAAGCTATGCTTCCAAGGATCGAGCCTCCTCCTCAACCATACACTCATGGCTCCTTCCTAACATCTTACTAGACTCTACAGGGTCTGAAACACAGCTTGGTTCGAGCCCATGCATCGCAGCACACCCCAACGCCTTTGATCTTACCATGCCGAGCACCTCGAAATTTCCATTCACAGCAACCACGAACTGTGTTGCTCCTACAAACCTATCTTGACACTATTCTCAGCCTCTTAATCAACACATCACAGCAGCCCCTTGCACAGCTTACCGAAAACGTGAGTGGTTAAACAATGAAAGCATATATGACATGAGAAAAACCGAATGAAACTTCATGCTGTACGCTAGATCGAGCATTCCTTACTAAAATATTACACATATCAGCAATATATAACATGCGTGATGCAGAAATAATGGTACATGGCGTGCCTTAAGATGTAAGAACTCGAGAAGAATGAAGAGAGGAGCGCCGGAGAGCCTTGGATGCAAGAACAAGGCAAAACCGATACAATTCAGCTGCTGGGGGAAGAATCCGAGATAAATAGCTGAGGGGAAGTGTCGGTTGGTGTTTTTTTTTTCCGAGAATAAAGGCTGGTGGGAGTGAGGGTGTCGGTTGGTGGGGTGGGGAATGATAGGTTTAGGATTTAAGTAGTAATTAAGTAGTTAACAATTAGCTAATGGGCATTAATTTACTAATTAAAAGTTAAAAATTTATTTTAAGTCCAACAAGCTTAAAAATAGGCCCATTAAATCTAAACACACTCCCGAAAAATATTTTGTATTGGAATGTTTGTGAAAATATTAGCCAAACCCTCAAAAAGTCCCCCGATTCCATAAAAATTACGTACCGTTAAAAATTAAAATCTTGCGGGTAAAAATACCCAATAAATCACAATTCTTGAAAAATACCTTTAAAATATTTTATATTAATTAATAAAAATTAATCATGTAATAAAATAATTTTCTTGAAAATTTCCCGGTCTCCATTCCTCGTTCGAGCGCGAAATGCAACTTAAAAATCTTTAATGCATGAACCTTTAAAATTTCATGAAATAAATTCTATTATGCAATAATAATGCATAAAATGCATAAAAATAATTAAACCCATAATTTATGAAATATACATGTATTTAATGCTTTAAAATAAATTAATAAAATACCAAATAAATTTAATAACTTGCATACATGTGGTTTACGTAGACCTTCAAATTTTTCAGGACGTTACAACAAGAATGTCAGAACTCAAGTCTGATAGTACCCAACCAATCATGTTAAACGCCTAGCAACATCGCTTACATGATTCCCTAGGTATCAAATGATAGTGCCTGCAAGAACGTCCATTCAATTATGGTTAGCGTACAGTACAGTCCCTTCAACTCAAATATCCCGACCGATTCGACAACCATTGGTTTATCGAGAGTTGTCAATGAATCGATACTATGTGTCATGTCGTAGTTGCATCGATGGTGTAATCTATGAAACCCCTTTCATAATTACCACCATACTCTGATCAGATATTTCAACCTACATACACATGATAACACATAGGATATCCATACCCGAAGGTAAGCGGTGAATCCCCGACTACAATCCATCGACTCCTATATGTTTCGACAGAACACCCAACCTTGCCACCTGATAACCCCATGAGAGTCGGTAAACAAGTCAAAGTGTAATTCTAGCACATAGAGTCTCAATGTTGTCCCGGGTCATAAGAACTAATGGTGTACAACATAAACTAGGACTTTTCCACTCGATAAGTGAGAACCACTTGGAAAGTCCTTTTATGGAGGGTTGTTCAGTGCACTCTACAAGGAGCACCTATCTGCATGTTCGAACATCACAATGTCCCCTACCAATGAAACATGGTACTCACATCGCAGATACTAGTCTCGAACTCGAGCGACCTATATCCTTCTTAGTGGCGGCTGAATCGACTAAGAACCGTTTAGAATATACAGTATTACAAATATGAGTTTAATGATACTCATCATATGAGCATCTCATATTCTTTCTACTATTTGTATATTCAAGGGCTTTATCTATGCAACTAGCATGTGTATACAGATAAAGAAGTGCTAAAACGATAAATTCAAATATTATTAAAATAAAGACTGTTTATACATAGAGTTTAATCATGAACCCTCGGCCAACACTTGGCTCGACGGGCACCTACTCTAACAGTGTCCAGTAGCCAATGAAAATGTCCAGAGGACCTCGCGCATATGCGCCGCGTAGGGCGCGCATATGCGTGAAGTGGAGATGCCGAGACAATAAGTCTCGCGCATATGCTCGAGGAGAGGACGCGCATATGCGCGAGATGATAGATATTCGCATAACACTCTCGGTGCATATGCGCGGCGCTTGAGCGCGCATATGCGCGCGACATGCAGAACAAGAACAAGCCACTTGCCACTTTATGTGCGACGTGTATATATATATATATATGTTTGTATATACAAGAAATTCGTTCCTCAGAAACGAGAGAGGAAAAACTGAGGGAAGCTTCATAGGAGATTTAAGTTCGAGCAATCCGCCCGTCTATTTTGAATCCTACTACAGCACCGAGTTTCTAGCGACGAAAGCTACAACTGGACGTAAGTTTTGTTATGTTTAGACATGATTTGAAATTATGATATTGTCAGAATTGAATAGGAATCATATATGGTGTTTCTGATACAGTAGACATCGTATATCTGAAGTCAGATTGAAAAACAAACTGTGTATGGAATTTTTATGAATTTTCAGAGGTGATTCGATTGTAATTATACCAAATTGATATCAGACTTATGGTATTATTGGTTATGTGGTATTTGAATTGATATCTGATTTATACTGTATCACTGCGTATATTGATATTATTCAGACTTGAATCAGATAAGCTGTTGATTCATATATACTGAGATTGTATTACCGATATTGCGAGACTGCGCAGAAGTGACATGATATTTTGTATTGATATTGATTATGGGCCGGATTATTATATCTGTGATGTTGGGACTCCCGGAGTTATCGAGATTATATTATTATGCCGTCGAAACATCCGTAAATTGATATTGATCAGATTTGGTATTGGTTGAGATTGTATTGTGATACCATATGTCGATTGGCATTGATCAGATTATGTTTTGATTTGAGTATTGATCAGAACAGGTTTTGAACTGAGTTATATACTGTTATTGTATCTATTCGATTGTCATTATCAGATTGGGTATGGACAGAGTTGAAGTCGGGACTTCATCTTCGTCAGACCGAGAAGATAAATGTATAAGTCAATGTGGTATTGGGACATCGACTCAAGTATGATGTACTTGAGTTTCCCTAAATCACATACTTATTATTATGTTCTATCATTGTGTTTAATTATTTGATTAAATACATGTTCTTTGGAGTTATAGGAGCACACATTAGACGAGTAATCTTGTGACAGAAGTACCTGATAGTGGCGGGTTAGCCACGGTTACATTGCACGATGTCACAAGATAGTGTATTGGCAATAGGACCATAGTCTATGACGGTTAGGTCAGGACACTAGATGTTTGGTTATATCGACTAGAATAGAACTGGAGTCTTTTCTATTACTGTTGATCGATATAGGAATACCAACATCTTTACATTTGGGTGTTTTAGTTATATCGACGTGGATAGAACAGGAGTCATTTCTATTACTGTTGGTCGATATAGGAATACCACATCTGGAAACCAGGATCCCTAAACTAGGATTGAGTCTAGTCTGAATTGTACAGTTACGAGCATTGTTGACAGTCTGATATGGATTATGTTTCAGATTTTGATACATATTGTTGTTATCTTTTACATGCTTTATATGTGTTTATATGATTGCATGTTTCGTTGATTTATACTGGGATTATAATTCTCACCGGAGTTATCCGGCTGCTGTCTTGTTTGTATGTGTGCATGACAACAGGTGGGGCAAGATCAGGGTCAAGAAGAGAAAGAGGCTGGACTAGATAGCGTGGAGATCCGGGCTCAGAAATAGACTAGGATTCAGTACTTGATCTTTAGTAATTGAAATCTAGTTTAATAGGAATGTATTAAGTACTAGACTTGTACTTTAACTTTAATATGTAAATTAGATTGATTTACAGTACGTTTCCGCTTTGTATTTTAAAAAAAAAAAAATTTAGACCCTGTTCATCATAATTGATTGATTAATTCTAAGAACTAGCCACCGAGGCACACGCGTTGCGTGTGTCATGAATATATGGAGCTAATATATTAAACATTCATTACACTTAGCCATCATCACACCAAAATATTTTGTGTTTGAATCATGAGAGGCAGTGAATTCCAAAGTTTAAATAAATCTGTCAAACTCAATTTGCTACCTTACATGATATTTGTTTTGTTCATAAAAAATAATATTCTTTTGAAGCCATAATATCATCTCGGCTAATAAAAAATATATAAATATATGCATTACACATGTCTAGTGGTTCTACAGTGAACACCACAAAGAATGTAGATTGAATTATGAAGCACAAACCTTCTTGGTCTTCCATCATATGATGAGCATTTTTGTTCTGTTTCTTCTGGTGCAAAGTTGAGGCACCAAAGCAGCAACAGCCCATGTCCCTGTATGGTCTATTGCGCTAATCTACATTTTTTTCATAGGTACATTATAAAAAGATGTTTAATAAAATAGAATACAGCTGACTCAGAATTCAAGTCACGAACTCTGTCACCAATACAATTGTTGTATTCTGAGACATTGGTTGTTGAGCTAACCGATAAGATAAAGCTCTTTATAACTTTCTCTAAGTTTAAATGCTTCTAGCCCGTTAATGAAGTGCTCCTCTTGAAGAAATTTGACAATAGCCACATACTGTCAGTACATTGCAATCTTTATAGCCAAGATAGCAAAATCATGAGATCTCCGAATCTTCAGTATCATTGCTATTGATACCAATGAAGAAAGGGGGGAGCAGTAAAATATAAAAACGCAAGACTATTGATCAATTTTTACTAAAAGGACACCTTTAGCGTCCTAAGCTGCATTAAGTGGCCAACAATGTTCATCAGACGAAGAAGCACGTGCTTTGGCATCTTACCATAAATATCTTCCTGCAACATAAACACAAAAGATACATTTCTCCCAAACAAAGCCTAATGGAAGCACAAATTCACAGGATTATAATGTAAGCAATTAGGTACAACAACTAATATGAAAGAAGAAGACATTTGCAAGCCGTTAAGTACCGTCAATCTAGCTAAAATAACTGTTAGTGGACTAATTCTCTATGTATGTATATGTCAATTGCAATTGTTTCACCTTCTTAATTTGCTTTGCCTCTTTATCCTTTCCCACCACAGCGCATGCGCCTAACAAAAAATGTTTATTTTTTCTTCCCGTGACGGTAAATTACAAACGATAAAAAGAAAATTTTGGAAAGAAATAATTAAGGAATACCATTATAACCTCCAAAAATTTGAAGGGTTACCTCAAATTACTATGTTTTGGATAGTAATATGTACAGATTTATCTCATGTACAGGTCCTCCAAAATCCTCCAAAAACATTACAGAATATAGGGAAAACATCAAACCGCCAGAAATTTGATGGGTTTGAAGTGGGATTGAAGATCGATCAAATTTTCAGAGATGATAACTTTCGAAGGAGAGAAAACAGAGAAAGCTGGAGGCGCGCGGAGTGTAGTTGAACGACAATTTGAGATGACAATATCCGTGCCCAAATGACGAAACAGAATGGATAAATCCTTAGATGCTACCGTGTAGTGAGATTCAAAGTAATAAGATTAAATTCAAAACATTGGCTAAAAAATAAGGCAAACCAAATAAGATACCTGTTCCAAATTTTCCAAAAACTGATCGGATTTTCGATGTATTCAACGACCTGGTGTTTTTGTTGTTCTTCACACGGCAATTGTGTGTATCATTTCAGATATTTTAGTAGAATTTTTATGGTTGCGAAAGGGATTTAACCTAGGTCTGGAAAATGAAGAAAGGGGAGGGGAGTTTTACTGTATCCTTTCGTTTGGGAGTTGGGGGGAAGAATACAATCTGATTAGGTTAGAACTAACGTGGGGAGGTGGAGTGGGGGTATTTCAGGGAATTTAAAAAACAGACCAAGACACCAATTAGTTACTCTAAGGTGCTTATATTTAATAAATAGTAATAGATGATTAGAATTTAATTAGCGTTCGGGTCCCCACAGTAATTCTAGGATGTACTTGGTCGATAATTGTGTCTAGGAACAAGGAGAAAATTGCATAAGTAAATTATTTGTTAGTGGTTTAAAAGGTGGGGAATAATCTACCTACAAAAAGATTAAGGAAAGATAATAAAGAAATGGATTGTCCAACTAATAAAAATCTTTTCAAATAAGGGAGGGGCCGATTTTAACCTTGTAAAATAGGGGAGAATATTGCTTAAATATTAATTAGTGGAGAATACATTTTAGGGAATTATCTAACAAGAAAATGTAAGGAAAGATTTTAAAGAAATAGGTTGTCAAATATTTTTTAAATTAATTAAAGGGGATGGCCGATTTTATTAGGTAAAGTAGGGTAGGGAAATTGTTTAATTATTAATTAAATGAGGATTTAAAATGGTGAGGAATTATCTCCAAGAAAAGATCAAGGAAAGAAATAAAATGGTGAATTGTTAATTAAATTCAAATCTTTTAATCAAAGTGGCCGAAAATTAATGGTAAAATGGGAGGAAAATATTTCATAAATCTTGTATTTTATTTCTTTAGAGTTTTATCTACCCATTAAATATTTTAGTGAATTAATAATTTAATTAAGGAATACCCTTATCTTGCATGCATGACTAAATATTTAATTTACTTAGATAATTCCTAAAACATTCTTTTGCATTAAATTAACTTATTATTTATCTAAAATAAAATTTAAGAATGTTTTCTAAATATTGAATTTTATCTCCATACTCCAACTCCAGTCCGAACTCACTTATTTAACTGAAAAGGTAGCAACTAAACTAATGCATAAAATGATTAAATTTAAAGAAAAGAATTTAAATACTCATGCAGTAATAAAAAAATCATCTTAATTTAAATACTAGGAATTATGCATGACTTATACGTAGTCTAATTTACGGGTTCTACAGTAAAGGACCAAAATCACATTTGGTGATAATTCTAAAGGTAAAATCGTAGGTAGATGTAAGATTATTCATGGTAAAGTCATCATTAAATATGTTTTATTGGTTGAAAATTTGTACTATAATTTAATTAGCATTAGTCAGTTATTTGATGATGGTAACTCTGTTGAATTTCACCAACATGCTTGCAATGTAAAGTCTAGTAATGGTGATATTTTGATAATTGGCTTAAGAGAATAAAACACTTACAAAATAAGTTGGAATCATAGTCGACTTTCATCTCCTACATGTTTTGTTGCTTGTAATAATGAAAAGCACCGGTTGTGGCACAAACGGTTGAATCATCTAAAATTCAAGTTTATTGCAAATGTAAGTAACCAAGGCTTGGTGAATGGCCTTTTTCAAATGAAATGTTACTAAAAAGAAAGAGAGAAAAAGATATACACTCAAAGCAAATAATTTTAAAAAAAACCTTGCATACTTAAATAATTCTGAGCACACTTCTCATATATCATATTCTGCTCAACAAATTTTCTTTAACATATTATCACATCTACTATAATCATCCAGAGCTTGAAAAACAACTAATCGACTGTTTTCTGACAGAGACAGTTCGAGGAGTTGAAAATATTTTGAATTTTAAATTCATTCTTTGTTGTTTGACTAAGGGTCTCAACTGCTGTAAAAGACACTAAGGCTGCGTTTGGTTTGGAGGATAAAATAAACTAATGATTAGTAAGTAAATGATAAAGAAAATGATTGTTGTAGGAATGTAATATATGGTGTTATGTTTGGTATGATTTTTAAGTGTAAGATAATTTTGAATTTTTTGATGAAAGGACAAAATTGCCCTTTTTTCTTTTTTTTCCTTCTTCCACTCCGGCGGCGGCAACGACGGTGACGATCGGCGGTGGCGGTCCGTCGGCAGTCAGTGGCATCGGCGGTCCGACGGACGACGGCGGCGACGGCGGGGGCGGTGGGTCGGCGGCGGTCGGTGGTCGGTGGCGGCGGTCGTGGTGGGAAGTGGTGGTGAGTTTGGATATAGGAGAAGGGTAAAATTGGAAAATAGGAAGGATTAAGAGTTGGATAAATAATCCTAGGGGGTGAGGTGGTATTATTTTAACCTACCTAATATAACCTAATCATTCATAGGAGGGATAGACTTGGTTAAATAATCATCCGTACCAAACATGTGATTAGGTGGGTTAAATAAAATAAACCCACCTAATCACCTTTACCAAACGCCCTCTAAGAGTTTCAACTTAGATAGTGGTCAAGACCTAACATTGAAGCGAGTTTCACAAAGAATTTTTAAAACAAAAGTCTTTTAGTGAATTCCTTCCTAAACGGAAAAATGAGAAAAGAAGAAGGATTTTGCTTTCGAACTTCCATCTATTATGTGTTATTTACTCTACAATATTTATTTATCTTTTTGGTGTTATATATTTGAGTACATAATAATCAATGAATTATCATAACGTTCTTCTGCACTATTTTTAGTCCGACCGTTTCGCTAGAATGAGAAAAACGGGTATTGTATAGCTAACACTATCAAGACCGCTCGTAAAATTTTTAAAAAGTATTTATTCACCTCATCTAAACACATTACCGATCCTAACAATAGCACAAAATAAAGTGTAAATAACACCAACCTAAAATTTATTCATTGTAACATATATTTTTTTTAATGACTTCATTTTTAACGATATTTTTTTACGCCCATGAAAACTGTAGTCCTTATAATTCGATGCACTTTAGGCAAATTTTTTTTTAAACTAACACAGAGACTATAAACCACACTAGCATTGGCTTAAAAAAAATTCCAGAAAAAACAATTTGTATAAAATTTTGAGCAAATAGCAAACAGCCCCACTAAGTATACCAAAGGGATTCGCAGGTTTTGGCCCCATGCATTTTGTGGACCAATCAAATTGGTATCCTATAATTAAGGTTGTAACAGTCACTCTTTTTTGTTACAACCTAAAACCAGAGGACTCTGAGATGTATGCGTTTCACCATTAAATATCTCCCCACCACCGTCACGCCTCCGTCTCCCACCACCCCGCGCATGCAGAGTCCACCCACAAGCCAGAATCCATCTTTACATTTCCTCCACACCCGTTTAGCTGGAGTTCGTGATTCTGATACTCGATCTGATTAACAAGGAAAATGTTGGTATTTAAAGAAGAAATTTATATTGTCACGTGAAACGCATCGACTTCAAAAGAATCTCTGGTTTGATCTATATGATAGCCGGTTCTTTGTTCTTGTTTTTGCTTCATTTTGTCGGAGGGTGATTTTGGATTCTTGTTGAGGAGTCCGCTGTGACAAATGGCGGACATTGTGAAACAAATCCTCGCGAAGCCGATACAATTGGCGGACGAGGTGATAAAATGGTCCGACGGCGCCAGCTCCTTTCGCCAAGATTGCCTGGAAATCAAGTCCAAGATCGAGAAGCTCGCGGGCCTCCTCAGGCAGGCAGCGCGAGCCAGCAGCGATCTCTACGAGCGCCCCACGCGCCGCATCATCGATGACACCGAGCAAGTACTTGACAAGGCTCTTACCCTCGTTTTCAAGTGTCGTGCCAATGGCTTCAGGCGCATCTTCACCATCATTCCTGCAGCTGCATTTAGAAAAATCTCTCAACAGCTCGAAAACTCGATCGGGGATGTCTCGTGGCTGCTTCGTGTATCCACCCCAGCTGATGATCGTGATGATGAGTATCTAGGACTCCCGCCGATTGCAGCGAACGAGCCGATTTTGTGCCTGATATGGGAACAGATTGCGATCTTGTGCTCGAGTACGTTGGAAGAGCGTGCGGATGCTGCGGCATCGCTTGTTTCGTTGGCGCGGGATAATGATCGGTATGGAAAATTGATCGTTGAGGAAGGAGGGGTGCCTCCATTGCTGAAATTGGCTAAGGAGGGGAGACAAGAAGGGCAAGAAAATGCAGCTAGAGCCATAGGGTTGCTCGGAAGGGATCCGGAAAGCGTAGAACACATTGTGAATTCAGGAGTTTGTCAGGTGTTTGCGAAAATCCTCAAAGAAGGACATATGAGTGTTCAGGTTGTGGTTGCTTGGGCTGTGTCTCAATTGGCCGCACATCATCCCAAATGCCAGGATCATTTCGCGCAGAACAACACGATTCGGTTGCTTGTTAGCCATCTTGCTTTCGAAACGATTCAAGAACATAGCAAGTATCTAATCAGTAAGCAGAACATGTCGATTCACACGGTTGTGATGGCGAATTCCAACCCAAACACAACCAAGAACGGAGATGGTAGTAGCATTAGGCACGAAGATGAGGATAAGAAGTTTCAACGTCAGATCATGCACCCGATGGGTAACGAAAGCACCAGCCATATGCACAATCTTATTACAAACACAGTTGCCATGAAATCGAGCATGAATACCAAAGGCAAGACCACCCAGCATTCTCATGAAAACAACACGAAACCTACCCACAAAAACTCAAAAACCAACCAACAACAGCAGCACAAACACCATTTTGCCTTGACAGGAAACAGCATCAAGGGAAGGGAATTCGAAGATCCTGCAATAAAGGCAGAGATGAAGGCCATGGCAGCTAGAGCTCTACGCCACCTCTGTGCCGGTAATATAACCATCTGTCGCAGCATAACCGAATCAAGAGCCCTTCTCTGCTTTGCTGTTCTATTGGAGAAAGGGGCTGAAGAAGTTCAATACAATTCAGCAATGGCACTAATGGAAATCACAGCAGTAGCCGAACGAGATGCAGAACTGAGGCGTTCTGCCTTTAAACCTACTACACCTGCTGCCAAAGCTGTAGTGGACCAGTTCTTAAGAATCATTGAAAAAGCAGACTCTGAACTCCTCATTCCCAGCATCAGGTCCATAGGAAACTTGGCAAGAACTTTTCGTGCAACAGAGAGAAGATTCATCGGCCCACTAGTGAAGTTGCTGGATGATAGGGAGCCAGAAGTCACGAGTGAGGCGGCCATAGCCCTTAACAAATTCGCCTCAAGTGACAACTTCTTACATATAAATCACTCCAAGGCAATAATCAGTGAGGGTGGGACTAAACATCTGGTCCCGTTGATCTACTTCGGCGAGCAAATGGTTCAGGTCCCTTCCTTCGTGTTGCTGTGTTACCTCGCATTGCACGTCCCTGATAGTGAGACGTTGGCTCAGGATGACGTGCTGATTGTGCTGGAATGGGCTACAAAGCAAGCGAATCTAATGCAAGACAAAGAAATTGAAACCTTGGCATATGAAGGCAAGAAGAGGTTGGAACTCTACCAGTCTAGAGGATCAAAGGGTTACCATTGATTGTATTCAAGTTTTGTATAGCCACACTAGTTTCTTTACCTTACCATGCCATGTCGCGATTCGCGAAGGGTATCGTAGTAATTTCAGTATAGTCCTGTAGCCATACCATATATATGCCTAGAAACAATTTTTTTTGTAAACTGTGTTTTGTATCTTGTGAATTTTGTTAGATGATGAAGACTGTTTACTTCAACTTTTGTTGTTTAAAGACATTTCACGCAAATATTTCTATATTTTTGCTTTATTGTTCCAAACATCATGATACTAATGCGAGCCAAAAAATTTAGCAAATAATGTACAAATGTGAAGCTAGTAAATTATATGGAAGAAAAACTTGAGTGATTTAGCAAGGTAAATTACCATAATAATTGGTTTGTAATTTTAAGTATGGAAGTGAGTGAATGATATGTGAAAGAAATTCACTTGCGGTGTGTTTGAAGTTCTCGAATTCATAAGACAATCATATTTTATTTATTTGGATAATTTTTTTTCCCTTAATAAAAACTATAGGAGTAGTGTGAAATCAGCACCTGTAAATCTATTTCCTAAATAAAAGTTTAAATTGAAATGAAAATCCAATTAAAGCAGTGTTTGATATTTTTTAAGAGAAAATTGTGTCAAATATCTCATGAAATTCTCGTTGAGTTAATACCCATGTGTAATAGAATTGAGCGTTTCGGTCCATGTGTTAATACGCAAATTGTATCAATGCCTATGTGAAAATTCTCGTTGAGATAATACCCTATATTTGATGGATTTGACACTAAAAGAAAAATGATTTTCCGCAGCACGTCATCCACAGCGTGCATTAAATGCACGCTGCGAATACTACTTTTCACGGCGTGCACCTATATGTGCGCCGTTAATAGTGTTGCACTTGATACTATTAACGGCGTGCATTAAAAGCACGCTGCGGATATTACTATGGACGGCGTGCATTAAAAGCACGCTGCGGATAGTAACTTGATACTATGAACGACGTGCATTAAAAGCGCGCTGCAGATATTATTATTGACGGCGTGCATTAAAGCACGCTACAGATAGTAATATCCTCAGCTTGTATTTATGTGTGATGTTAATAAATTATATAAATGACAGCGTACCATAAAGGCACGCCGTTAATAATATTATTAACGACGTGCAAGTTTATGTGTGTTGCAAAAAGTAAATCATTTTTTTTAAAAAAAATCGTATTCAGAAATTAACGGAGTACATTAATCGTACGCCGTCAATAGTATTATTCAAGGAATGCATATTATAAGCACGCCGCGGATCGGTGTATTAACACATTTAGCGACCGTTTAGAACAAACTGTCGCCGTTTCAAGTCCACATTTAGCGACGGTTTTAAAAATCGTCGCCGATTCAATCGGCGACGGTTGGTGACAAACCGTCGCTTATAGACTTACATCGGCGACCGTTTAGTAACAAACCGTCGCTAAAAAATCGTAAATTCTCTATTTATTCCCGATCTCCGTTGCATTTTTTTCACACCACCTAAAATTTTCTCTCCTAACATGATTTAAGTTTCGATTTAAATATCTGTTTTTGTTTCAATTTTTGGTAAATTTTTTAATTGTTAATTTAGATCATGAGTATATTACTATAGTTGCATCGTATTTTTATAAAAATTAATTAAATTATAAAAGTAATTTTTTTTTAAATTTACGCAAAATTTAGCGACGGTGTTTGAACTGTGGCGAAATTATAACACTGTCGCTACATTTTAAGACCGTCGCTAAATTAGCAACGGTTTTAAACCGTCGCCATTTTGCGACGGTTTGTCGTAAACCGTCGCTAAGTTTTTTCTGTTTTATGACTATTAACGGCGTATATGTGCACGCCGCAGAACGTTATATTAACAGCTTACATATGCACGATGCCAATAGTTTAACTATCAACAACATACTCTGCACGCCGTTAATAGGCTAAACCGCAGCGTAAATTGCACGCCGCCAATAGTGTCAAACTTAAGACGGCTACAGTGTGCGTCGCAGAGTGCAATGCACGCTGCGGATACCTTTCCGCGGCGCATATTGCACGCTGCGGAAACCCACTTTTCTTGTTGTGAACTAATGTTCATTACATTTGACAAGATTTCTTAAATAATTAACATATTTTCTAAAGATATGTTAAACTAATTCGATACGATATCATATTTAATTATTTATCAACGGTGAATCCCATGTAAATCTCTAAGTTTATATTATTGTGCGCGTTAGTGCGAACAATTTCCCCCATCCCAGTGCGCTTGTCTCGAATTTCTGGTCCATTTTTCTTAATTTGTGTGCTGGGGTGGACATTTTCATCCACTCTAGCGCCCCTTTCTCGACTTTAGTCCCCGAATCCATCTTTATTGACCACATTTCTCATAAATCAACTCAAACACATAAAAGACAAAACATATAATAAAAATAACTAAATATAAACAAAATCTCACGAAACATGCATGAATGTGACTTGATATAACACAATAAAAAAAAACGCAAAAATGACACACATCATCCATCTAGTAAGGAGCTTTCACAATATGTGTTAACCCAGTATCTTGTTTTGCTAGAAGAATAGTAGCACATTTACAAACCACGATTGAGCATTAACTCATGAAAATCAGTCTCTGATTATTTTTCATTTGTTACAATATACATACAACATTGGGTAATATCGTCGTCACTCGTTGTAGCAATGAAAACATTGGTCTAAACGATTGTTGCCCTTGAATCCAAAAATTCACAACTCTACCCTCATGGTGGGAAATCTTATTAGGACAAGAATCAAGGACTAAAAGTGGAAAATGAAATTATGTAGTTTCGAAATAATCGATGATTCGTTTCATTTGCGTAGCCTAATGAGCATCTTAGTTCATTAGTTATATTTTTTGAGCATACAGACCTTTGTCTATATGAGAAAATTACGTCAAATATTAATCAACATTTTTCTACGTCTTTCATTCTTTTTTCGCTTTCAATATATGATTAATTGTCGCAATCAAATTGAAACATTTGTCAAAAATTTTAATTTGTGGTAGAAGGGGAGTATTTTTCGGAATTAATTGGCTAATTCAATATGTCTTGCCTTGAGCTCTTTATTAATGATCTATTATTTATTGACTTAACTTGCCCTATAGTTTATTTATTGTATAAAGCCCTACACAAATATAAAAACAAAAATTTTTATTCGTAAATAAACTCTTTTAACTAATAGTATAATATTTAGAGATCTTATCATAAATATCAATATTCTAGAAAATCTTATCATGGATATCCATATTCTACAAAATTAATATCACAATATTGTCAATGAAAAAATTAATTAAAAATAAAATATATCTTTCAATTATTAAAAAAGAAATTAAAGGCCTTATTATCTAATATTTAGGCAAAAACTTATGTGAGACGGTCTCACGGGTCGTATTTTGTGAGACGAATCTCTTATCTGGGTCATCCATGAAAAATTATTATCTTTTATGCGAAAAGTATTATTATTTATTGTGAATATATGTAGGGTTGACCCGTCTCACAGATAAAGATTTGTGAGACTGTTTCACAAGAGACCTACTCTAATATTTAAGTGTTGTTTATGGGATTGAAATTTGATAGGAGAAAATGGCTTATAGAGGCAAGTGTTGAACACTTTCTCCTTAAAAAGAATTTGCCCCTCACAATGTGCTAAAGGTTTGTGGCAATCTTCTTTCATACAACTACAACTCTTGGATAATGAGCACTCAAATATCCATGTTCTATAACAAGAAAATAAATGGAACTCTCTATTGTTGAAGAAGGAAGAAAAACAATATGCAAAATGAAAATTATGTCTCTTTGATTTTCAATAAATCAAGAATTTAATGTTTTTCATGTGAAAAGACATGATCTTTCATCCATATAGGTTTCCTTGACCATTGTAACTGACCACAATCATCATATAATGCCAAGGAAATTAAAAAATGCTAGAAAAATCTGAAGGGACACGAACTTGGGGGCTCTGTGCGTGCGCGCTGCCGAGCGCTTTTGGTAGCGCTCGGCAGTGCCTACGCGCCTGCTACTGTTCACCGATTTTTTTTAAAAAAATTCGGTTTTCATCCCTTACATGTTCCGACTACTCGTTTGAAATTCTTCAACATTCGATGAACTCATTTCGAGTTTAATTCCGAACCACCGAACTTAATATTCGTTCATTAAACTTCGTTCTTTGTTTCAAAATTTTCCAATCAAACACATTGATTAATTTGCTTCATTTTCATTTATTAAGCATCAAAATTATCCAACTCCCACATGAATAAAATTAATGCACGAATGCTCGGGATGAATACGAGAGAGTATATACGAAAATTATCGCATCGGAGAGGTGACTTTTGGCTTTGAACCTTCCCTAGTGGAACACGATCAGATTTACTAGGCCACGAAGTGAACTTGATGTCTTGAACTTCTTGGCGGTTCATGTAAACCCAGACAACTGTACCCTTACTTAGTAGTCCTATTGAACCATGATCTTGGGATCTCCAATCAACAAGGTTGGGTTGCCACTATGAAAAATTTATTTGATAGGTTTTAAACCCATTCCTCTTGACAGACGGTACATTTGGTCTCTATTTAATGCTTTTATAAGCGGATCAACTAAGTTATCTGATGTGAATATTGACACGAATAAATAGAAAATACGATTAGAAGAGAATCGCACCCTCTATTCAATTACGATAATAAGATTCGTGTTGTTTTCCCGATCTTTTGAATCAATTATTGTTGTGATATTCACCTCTAGACTATGAAAAGTCTAGCAACAAATAAACACGGAATAAACAATCGAAATCTAGAACGAACCTTCGAAGAACGATGCTTATGACAATCCGCACAAGATCGACCGATAAACGCCACAAAGTTAGAAACTTTGATTAGTTTGATTTTGGATTTACAAAGCTAAGCTTTGAAAAGGTTGAGAGAAAATCTCACAAGTTTGATAAAACTCAAATAATATGTGTATTGTGTGTAAAATTTCGTCGAAGATATGTCTTATATCAAAAATAACAAAAATCTAGTTTCCTAACAAAATAAAACTCTAAAGAAGGTAATTTTTTCTCGCCCAAAACTCTATGACACGGACCCCGTGTAGCCCTCCGTTTCCGGGTCCGTGTACACTCGGGAATAAGCTTCAGCTGGAAACGAGGGACACGGACCCCGTGCCTGGGTCCGTCGTCGGGTCCGTGTAGACACTGTCAATGGGCATCTCAGGCTGTATAGAGCACGGACCCCGTGTGCAGGTCCGTGTCAAGGTCCGTGAAGACTCGGTTGATGAAATTAATGCTTGAATCATATTCCTTTGGCCTTCCAACATACTCCCATGCATCACGACCCCTTCATGCTTGCTCATGACCCCCTGTAGTGCCTCCTTGAATCTCTTTAGTCGTCCCCTCGTGACTGGTCCCTCCGGCAACTGCAAAGGATCCCATGCTTTCCTTGGGGCGTCCACGTTCGCATCATCCTCCCCTTCTTGAAAAGTATTTGTCCTCAAATCATGCTCATCACCTACATCAAACAACGACAAATCACTAACATTAAATGTAGAACTTAAGTTGTACTCACCTGGTAGGTCAAGTTTGTAGGCATTGTCATTGATCCTCTCAAGAACTTGGAATGGTCCATCGCTCCTAGGTAATAGCTTTGAACGACGCTTTTCAGGGAACCTTTCCTTCCTCAAGTGTAACCAAACCCAATCACCTTTCTCAACTATCACCTTCTTCTTCGCTTTGTTGGCTTGCTTAGCATATTGTTCGTTTCTCTTTTCAACATTGGCCTTGACCTTCTCATGCAAACTCCTAACAAATTCAGCCTTCTTTTTGCCATCCATGTTTAACCTTTCACTCACAGGTAAAAACATCAAATCTAACGGAGTTAAATGATTAAAACCATACACAATTTCAAATGGCGAATAATTCGTAGTAGAATTCACGCAACGATTATATGCAAACTCAACAAATGGCAAACAATTTTCCCAATTCTTTAAGTTCTTTTTAAGAATAGCACGTAATAAAGTTCCTAACGTCCTATTAACTACCTCAGTTTGACCATCAGTTTGAGGATGACAGGTCGTAGAAAATAGTAATTTAGTGCCAAGTTTAGCCCATAGTGTTTTCCAAAAGTAACTTAAGAATTTAACATCACGGTCAGACACAATAGTCCTAGGCATGCCATGCAACCTAACGACTTCTCTAAAAAACAAATCCGCAATGTTAGATGCATCATCAGCTTTGTGACAAGCAATGAAATGTGCCATCTTAGAAAACCTATCCACAACAACAAATATAGAGTCCCTCCGCTTCTTTGTCCTAGGTAACCCCAAAACAAAGTCCATAGAAATATCAACCCAAGGTTCACTAGGGACGGGAAGTGGTGTATATAATCCATGTGGTAGTGTCCTAGACTTAGCTTGTATACAAGTTATGCACTTCTCACAAATACGCTCAACATCACGCTTCATGTGTGGCCAATAAAAATTTTCATGCAAAGCATTCAGAGTTTTTGTCACACCAAAATGTCCCATTAAACCACCCCCATGTGCTTCCCTAACAAGTAGTTCATGAATTGAGGACTTAGGAATGCACAATCTATCCTCTCTAAACAAGAAACCCTTATTCAAGTAGAATTTATCATGTGGACCATGCATACAAGTTTCAAACACTTCTTTAAAATCATCATCTAGCACATACAATTCTTTAACAAGCTCAAACCCGAAGATTTTAGATTCCAATGTAGAGAAAAGCACATACCTCAGTGATAGTGCGTCGGCCACTACATTTTCCTTATCTTGTTTATACTTGATGACGTAGGGGAACGTCTCTATGAACGCCACCCACTTGGCATGCTGCTTGTTCAACTTGTGTTGGCCCTTAAGGTGCTTAAGAGACTTATGATCCGTGTAAATCACAAACTCCTTAGACCTCAAGTAGTGTTGCCACGTCTTTAAGGTCCTCACAAGCGCGTAGAACTCCTTGTCATATGTGGGATAGTTTAGCGCTGCCCCATTGAGCTTCTCACTGAAGTAAGCCACCGGCCGCCCTCCTTGCATCAACACTCCACCAATACCTACACCTGAAGCATCACATTCAATTTCAAACATGTTAGCAAAATCAGGTAAAACAAGTAAAGGAGCATTAATTAATTTTTGCTTAATGAGATTGAAGGACTTCTCTTGCTCCTCGTCCCAATAGAATGGAACGTTCTTCTTGATCACCGTCGTCATCGGTGCCGCCAATGTGCTAAAATCCTTGACAAACCTCTTATAGATGCTTGCAAGACCATGAAAACTTCGAACTTGGCCAATAGTAGTAGGAATTGGCCAATCCCGAATAGCACTTACCTTGTCTTCATCAACTTGTATACCATGTGAACTTACCACAAAACCAAGGAAGACAAGTTTGCTAGTACAAAAATCACACTTCTTCAAGTTAACATATAAATTTTCAGCCCTTAATGTGATTAGAACAAGCCTCAAGTGGTTAACATGCTCATCCAAGTTTTTGCTATACACTAGGATATCATCAAAATAGACCACAACAAATTTTCCTATGTGTGCACGCAAAACATGATTCATTAACCTCATAAAGGTGCTAGGTGCATTAGTCAAGCCAAAAGGCATAACCATCCACTCATACAACCCGTATTTGGTTTTAAACGCAGTTTTCCACTCATCACCTTCCCTCATCCTAATTTGATGATAGCCACTCTTCAAGTCAATTTTGCTAAAAATGTAAGAACCATGCAATTCATCTAACATATCATCTAGTCTAGGTATGGGGTGCCTATACTTAATGGTTATGTTATTGATTGCCCTACAATCTACACACATACGCCATGAGCCATCTTTCTTAGGAACTAATGAAACAAGTACCGCACAAGGTGACATGGACTAACGCACAAAACCCCTATCTAACAACTCACTTACCTGCCGTTGAAGCTCCTTAGTCTCCTCCGGATTGCTCCTATAAGCTGGACGGTTCGGCAAGGCACTCCTGGGCACCAAATCAATTTGGTGTTCAATCCCCCTCAATGGTGGTAAACCTTGAGGTAGCTCCTCCGGAAATACATCGTCAAATTCCTGCAAAAGTGAAACAACAATGCTCGGAAGGGACCCGGCAATATCACTTGTGTTAAGGAGGATCTCCTTGTAAAGAATCAACACAAGTGGTTCACGTGTGTGCAACAACTGTTTCAACTCACCTTTTTGAGCCATATATGATTTCTTTTTGGCCTCTTTCCTCTCCTTTTCTTTTCCCTCATTTTCTTTCCTCTCTTTTTTTGTTTTTATGGCTATCTCACTCTTTTGATCACTCTTTTTTTCAGCCACTTCATTTTTGTTTTCAAAGGCCATCTCACCTTTTAATTCACTCCTTTTTTCGACCTCATCTCTTTTTTTATTTTTCAATTGGTCGTCCAATACTTGCTTTGGGGACAAAGAAAGCAATACAATGGATTCTTTCTTTAAAACCAATGAATAACAATTTTTGAACCCATCATGAGTAACGTGCCTATCAAATTGCCATGGTCTATCCAACAAAATATGACAAGCATGCATGGGCACCACGTCACACAAAACCTCATCCACATACTTTCCAATCGAAAAGGACACTAGAACTTGCCTATTTACTTTCACCTCCGCACAATCATTCAACCATTGAAGCCTATATAGTTGAGAGTGTTTTATTGTAGGCAATCCCAATTTTTCCACCATCTCAACACTAGCCACATTAGTGCAACTCTCCCCATCTATGATTACATTGCAAACCTTACCATTCACAAAACATCTAGTGTGGAACAAGTTCTCCCTTTGGCTAGCCTCCTCATCCTTGACTCGGGCACTCATGATACGCCTAGTCACTAGCGCTTCTCCTACAACCGCTCCATATCCCTCATCGGGATCCTCCAATGCAGGCATATCATCATCACTACCCTCGCCATCTCCCTCACTTTGAGACTCATACTCACCATACTCATTCAAAAAACATTACCCTCTTATTAGGACACTCACTAGCAATATGACCCAACCCTTGACATCTAAAACATTTAGTATCTCTAGAACGAGTAGAAGGAATTTCAGTTTTACCTTGCACTTCGTGTCTAGGTGCCTCTTGCTTTGTCTCAATCTTAGGCTTGGTCACCACTTTGCTATCATCACGCTTTGCCACATTTGGTCGCCAAGAAGAAGACGTACCTCCAGTTTGGTTGGTGCTGCCAACTCCACGCCTTTTGAGTTGTTGTTCCACTTTTATGGCCATTTGCACCATCTCGTCAAGGTCCAAGTAGTGCCTAAGCTCTACTTGATCTTGAATCTCCTTGTTCAAGCCACAAAGAAAACGAGCCATGGTTGCCTCACTATCCTCCTCAATATTGGCCCTAATCATGACTACCTACATCTCCTTATAGTAGTCCTCAACACTCTTTGACCCTTGCCTCAAAGTTTGTAGCCTCTTAAACATCTCCCTATAATAGTGATTGGGCACAAACCTCTTTCTTATTACCCTCTTCATCTCATCCCAAGAATCAATGAGTCTCTCATTATACCTCCTTCTATTGGTCACTAATTGATCCCACCAAATGAGAGCATAGTCTAAGAATTCCATCACCGCCAACCTCACCTTCTTTTGTTCGGAGTAGTGGTGACACTCAAAAACAAATTCTACCCTCTTTTCCCATTCAAAGTACGCCTCCGGGTTAGATTTGCCATGGAAGGAAGGAATTTTCATCTTAATGCTACCCATGTTACCATCTTCTCTATGCCCATCATTAAATCTACCCCTCATAACTTCTCCTCTTCCTCTACCAACTCCTCTATCTCTACCCCAATTTTCATTTTGACTCTCCTCTTCTCCCCCCAAATCATATTCCTCATCTTCGCCTCTACCCAAATCTCTAACCTTAGATTTACCCCCACTAGGACTCACTTCAATCCTATCCAAACGATCATGTAATGACTCCATCTCAATCTTTATCATCCTAGAAAAATGTCCAGTCAACGCCTCCATTTGGACCTTAGATAACCCCGGATTAGAACTATCTCCTACCTCCCTCTCCATTTAATTTCAAATTTTTACCTGCAAGAAAACGTTAGTAGAAAACAATATAATCCTCACCCAAATGCTCACGGTCACTCCAAAGAAATTTCACTCGTCTTTTCTCACAATTTTGTTTGCTCACAACAAATACTCACCGTTCACTCCAAAGAAAAGTCACTCGCACTCAAGTGTATCACTCGAATTTTGAAGGCTCTCTTGGAAGTGCTCAAGCTTTGTATTTTGAGTATATCAAACAATCAAGGTTCAAACTTGTGAACAAATGCGATCGACTCACTTGGACTGTGTAGACAAGAAATTCGAATATAGGGAATAATTTTTTTTTTTGACTGTGAGAGGCAATTGAATATGACTCTCTAAAGGAAATAGAACAATATATCAAAAAGAAATAATGGTGAATTTTCGGAATTTTTGTATTTTTTTTTTGCTTGAGTACTACTCGAAAATCCCAAAAAAAATTAAGAAGATTGACCTAAGTTTCGAGAAACACTGTTTCACGAAAGCTGGATGGTGATAGAACGAAACAGATCTGTTCACGATTGAATAAATAACACAGATCTATAATTTAATAACAAGATACTTACTTGATTTCAATAAATCTATGCTCTGATACCATATGATATGAATCCACCTAACTCCACCTCAAAAGCTAGCTCAAGATGGGAGGATTGTGAATTCATATATATTTTGCCCAAGACAACTCTTGCTAACCGATGTGGGACATATCATTCCCGACCCCTTTAGACTGCACATCCTCGTGCCAGCTCGTTCGTTAAACCGCACTCCAGGGCACTTCCAGGCATTCCTGACCCCTTTAGACTGTACGTCCTCGTGCCAACTCGTTCGTTAACCCGCACTCCAGGGCACTTCCAGGCACTCCTGACCCCTTTAGACTGTACGTTCTCGTGACAACTCCTTTGTTAACCCGCACTCCAGGGCACTTCCAGGAACATGCACCCGCACGACCAGTCAAGAGTATGGCTCTGATACCAAATGATGTGAATCTTGACACGAACAAATAGCAAATACGATTAAAAGAGAATCGCACCCTCTATTCAATTACGATAATAAGATTCGTGTTGTTTTCCCGATCTTTTAATTCAAATATTGTTGTGATATTCACCTCTAGACTATGAAAAGTCTAGCAACAAATAAACACAGAATAAACAATCGAAATCTAGAACGAACCTTCGAAGAACGATGCTTACGACAATCCGCACAAGATCGACCGACAAACGCCACAAAGTTAGAAACTTGATAAGTTTGATTTTGGATTTACAAAGCTAAGCTTTGAAAAGGTTGAGAGAAAATCTCATAAGTTTGATAAAACTCAAATAATATATGTAGTGTGTGTAAAATTTCGTCCAAGATATGTCTTATATCTAAAAGATAACAAAAATCTAGTTTCATAACAAAATAAAACTCTAAAGAAGGTAATTTTTTCTCGCCCAAAACTCTAGGACACGGACCCCGTGTAGCCCTCCGTGTCCGGGTCCGTGTACACTCGGGAATAAGCTTCAGCTGGAAACAAGGGACACGGACCCCGTGCTCACCTCCATGTACGGGTCCGTGTAGACACTGTCTTCACCAATGTAATAGGGCACGGACCCCGTGCCTGGGTCCGTCGTCGGGTCCGTGTAGACACTGTCAATGGGCATCTCAGGCTGTATAGAGCACGGACCCCGTGTGCAGGTCCGTGTCAAGGTCCGTGAAGACTCGGTTGATGAAATTAATGCTTGAATCATATTCCTTTGTCCTTCCAACATACTCCCATGCATCACGACCCCTTCATGCTTGCTCATGACCCCCTGTAGTGCCTCCTTGAATCTCTTTAGTCGTCCCTGTTGGATCCCGGTTTTCTACAAGCCCAAACGCAGCAGAAGTTTTAAATTTTTTTTTATTTTGACAATCAAAATATATTTTGGGCGCTCGTATGATTTTATCATAAACATTCATAGGGCGTTAGAATTATACCTCTGGTGAATGATTTCACTGACTCCAACTAATCCGGTATAAACGGATTAGCTCTCGTTGATTCCCTACGAACTTTCTTCGATGAAATCCTCCTATCAAGTCAACGACTAGATAGTGTGTTCCTCTTCTAATTTGCACTAGAAAATATAGAAGATGTTTCACGTAGGAGAAGAAAAATTGAGAGACGGCTCAAAGGTTTTTTTTTTCAAAAAGAGGTGGCCAATTTTTTTCTTTTGGAGGATGCCATTCTCGAAACCTAGGTGGTGGGTGGCTAGGGTTTTTGTTTGCATGTGTTATTTATAATTCAATTAAACCCTAATTACATAATTAACATTAATGGGCTTGATTTGATTAATTGGGCTAGTCCAACTAGTTTAATTAATTTAATCAAAGTACATTAAAACTTTAATTATTAAATATGTTGGACTTGTACCCCTACAAGCCCATTAAACATATTATCCACCATATTTAATTTATTAATTAATCAACTCAACTTTTGAGCTTAATAAATTAAATACATTATAAATTCAACATTTTAATTTATTATTTAAATTATAAATTCAACTACTTGAATTTACAGCACTTCCAAAATTTAATATTTAATAAACCCAACATTTGGGTTTAATAAATTAAATTCTCAAATTTCATAAATTCAACTACTTGAATTTATTCTCTCAAAATTTAATTATCATAAATTCAACTCCTTGAATTTACTATATAATATAAATTCAACTTCTTGAATTTATTCTCTCAATGGGAACAAACAATCCAGTACTTGTGTGACCCTCAATGGTTCAGGGATACAGCTAGCCGTGGGTTCACAACTCTTTGTGATTCAGGACATAATCCTTTATTCGGGCTTACCCTAGTTAGCCCCATTCTTTTCATCAACACCTGGATCAAGAATGTCAGAACTCATTTCTGATTGCACCCATCGGATCATGGTAAGAGCGTCTAGTAGCATCGTCCCATGATCCCCTAGGTATCACCGATAGTGCCTGCAAGAACCAGTAGATTATGATTAACGTACAGTACGGTCCCTTCATCTCATATATCCCGATCGAATCTGCAACCATTGGTTCAGAGGGTTGCATATTAATTCGATAACTATGTGATAACTATAATAGTGGCATCGCGTGTACTATTTGGAGAACTCCTTCTCCAACGTACATCTCGTACTCTGGCCAGAGATTCCATGCACTATTATTTCATTAGATCACATAGGATATCCACACCCGTAGGTGAGCGGTGAATCCCCGACTACAATGCACTGGCTCCTATATGTGTCGCAACTGTACCCAACCTCACCACCTGATGACTCTCCTGGAGCCGGTAAACGAGTCAAAGCACAGCCCTAACATATAGAGCCTCAGTGTTGTCCCGGGTCGTAAGGACTAATGGTGTACAATCATAACCACGAACTTATCCTCTCGATGAATGATAACCACTTGGAAAGTACGAGGGAGGGTTGTTCGGTATAATCATCATATGACTACCCATCTGTATGTTTGGACATCTCTATGCCCTTACCAAGAAACGCAGTACACAACATCACAGATGCTAGTCTCGAGCTCAAGCGACCTTTATCCATGTTTTAGGCGGCTGAATCGACTAGGAACGAATTTAGAATATGCAGTGTTTACAAATGATTTTCAACATCGAATTACGATTCATTTGTATTAAAGCATAATCAAGGACTTTATCTATGCTGCTTGCATGGGTATACATATAAAGTATAACAAAACCAATAAAAAGTAAATTATATTAAAATAAAGATTGCTTATTACACTTGAGTCAATAAATTCCCTAGCCAACTGTTGGCTTGCAGGGCATCTACTCTAACAGTCCCCTCGTGACTGGTCCCTCCGGCAACTGCAAAGGATCCCATGCTTTCCTTGGGGCGTCCACGTTCGCATCATTATCCTTTGATTTAATATAATCAACGGATATAACTCCATTATAGATCAACTGTCGCACAGTATTATATCTTCTACGAATGTGTCGAGACTTGCCATTGTACATACTGTTTTGTGCCTTTTCAATTTCCGACTGACTGTCGCAATGTATCAAGATTGCTGGCACTGGACTTGTCCAAGTCCTCTAGAAAGTTGCGAAGCCCTTCAGCTTCTTCTGCAGCTTTATCTAGCCCTATGAACTTCGATTCCATAGTAGCTCTAACAATGGAAGTTTGTTTCGATGACCTCCAAGAGATTGCTCCTCCACCAATACTAAATACATAGCCGCTGGTGGATTTGGAGTCTTTGGTGTCAGAAATCCAATTTGCATCACGATATCCTTCAAGTACTGCAGGATACCTTGTCTAATTTAATCCATATTCTGTGGTGTGCTTTAAATATCTAAACCCTTGTCAACGCCTTCCAGTGTGCATCACTAGGATTACTTGTAAATCGGCTTAACTTGTTAACCGCACAAGCGATGTCAGGTCTAGTACAGTTAGTGATTACATAAGGCTTCCAATAATTCTGGAGTATTCCAGTTGGGAAACTGGTTCTCCGTGATTCTTCGTCAATTGGACATTCACGTCTAAAGGCATTTTTACTGGGGTAGAGTCATAAGCGTTAACTTCTTCAACACTGTTTCTATATAATGAGACTGAGATATGACTATTGCTTTTGGAGTTCTAAAGATTTTAATCCCTAGAATTACATCAGCAATACCCATATCTTTCATATCAAAATGTTTTGTCAACATTTTCGTTGTACCATTAATCAACTCTTTATTATTTCTCATTATTAGCATGTCATTCATATATAGACATACTATCACATAAGATTCTCGAGTGCTATGTAAACACATTTTTCACAATCATTAATCTTAAATCCATTTGACAATACTACCTTGTCAAATTTTTCGTGCCACAGCTTGGGCGCTTGTTTAAGTCCGTATAGTGACTTAGTTAAACGACAAACCTTTCTTTCTTGTCCTTTAACTATGAAGCCTTCAGGTTGCTCCATATATATTTCTTCTTCAAGTTCACCATTTAATAATGTTGTTTTGACATCCATTTGATGTATCTTAAGGTTATGCAAAGCTGCAATGGCAAGGAACACACGAATGGATGCTATTCTTGAAACTGGTGAATAAGTGTCGAAGAAATCATGACCTTCTCTTTATCTATAACCTTTGGCCACAAGCCTGGCTTTGTATTTTTCAAACTTCAATAAATTCTAGTTTTCTTTTTCAATATCCATTTGCATCCCAATTGGCTTGTAGAGCCCAATTATAGATAATTAATAAACTAGTGGGCTTGAGTAAAATCAAGTAAGGTTTAAATGGTCTCAAATATGTTTGAGATATTTGAATTAAAGTCCATGGGCCTTGTAATTGTTACAAGCCCAAACAAATTGCATGCTTGGAAGGTGAAGGGTTGGAGGCAACTTTGAGTTAATGACATGGCATGCACATGCAACTTTTTGCTTTAATTTTTTCCACAACCAAGAAAAACACTTCCTTCATCTCTCCATAGAAGCATGTTGGATGAAATTTTTTAGTTTCATTCTCCAATTTTTCTTCTTCATTTGGTAGAGGAAAAATATACTCTTCTCGAAAGAAAAATGCTCTAATTTTTCTAGTGCAAAATTAGAGTGGATCTAACCTTGTTAGTGGTGGACCTAATTTGAAGAAAGGAGTCCAAAAGCAAGGTGAAGCTTGTAGATTGTCTACCTTCAAGAGCTAAGTTGTTTACAACCTAGTTGGAGCCATAATCAATCCTTGTGATTGATAGGTAAAAAATTCTAAAAACCCTATGTATGACATATTTTGTGTTTTCGCATTTGCTACACATTATAGAATTAGGGTGCTCGATTTTCTTGTTGAAAACAATTTTTTAAACTTCCGTTGTGCATTAAGGCACCTTAATCGATCCCCTTTCAAGTATTGCTTCACCCCCACAAGTTTTTGGGTAGTCCTGAACTTATTAACATAGTATTCATCATATCTTTCAGAGTTTAATTCTTTCTTTCGGCAATGTCATTCGAATGTGGTGAATAAAGAGCAGTAGTTTCATGAATTATGCCCACAGATGTGAAGAATTCATCAAACGGTGCTCCGTATTCGCCCCCTCTATCGCTTCGAACCCTCTTTATTTGTTTGCCTAGTTGATTCTCAACTTCGGTTTTATAACCTTCGAATGCTTCAAGAGCTTCATCTTTCGACCTCAAAAGATATACGTAACAGTACTGTGGGGACCCGGACGCTAATAATTTTCTTAATCATTTTTGGGATTTAATTATCAATTAAGATAAATAGGGTCTTAAAATTTTTCTTTTTAAAATGCAAGTGCGGAACGTAATGGAATTTAACTCATATACATCTGAGTATAAAAGTACAATAATGTACAACAATCATTCAACTAGACTAAGGTTCAACTACTAGATTTCAAGTGTTAAAACCATATCTACAACAAGTCCGGAATCACCACTCTAACTTGTCCTCTCTCATCGTCTTCTTGACCCCGATCCTGTCCCACCTGTTGTCATGCACACATACAAACAAACAACAGCCGGATAACTCCGGTGAGAATAAATCCCAGTATAAATAATGTACATGCAATAATATAACTGATATAAAAGCATGAATTAAATTTTATCACATGTATCATAATCGAACAACATGTATCGTTACCAAACTGTAAATAAAACATGAATCGTAATCTACAAAACATAAATCAATACAGATCTGTAAATCAAGTTCTTGACTCAACATATAAGACTCGACTCATCTCTCATTCTAATCTAGGGATCCCGCTGAATAAGAATGTAACAAGTCTCCCACCTACTACTACCAGTCGCGGTGGCGGTACATTCTTATTTCTGGACTTTGGTCTAGTCTATATCCAATAATCTACAATAAGAAAAATTTCTGTATCTTAAGCATATCGATATACCAAACGTCCAGTGCCTTGACGTATCTACAAAGACTAAGCCTATTCTGACAATGTGCAATGGGTCAGTGACTATACTGTAAAAATCTAACCCCTCTGTCAGTGACTCTTACTTAATAGTTATATACTCTCCACTTTCTGATTCAATAGAACAAACGTAATCATTTAAAAACACAAAGGTTAAAAAAACAATACCATACAAGTATGTGGTTTAGGGAAACTTGAGTAGAATTTAACTCAAGTCGATCTCCCAATTAACATCGATTTATACCTTTGTCTTCCAGGTTTGACGAAGACGAAAACTCGTATTCCAATCTGGCAATGACAATCTATAGATACAATATCAGTATATAACTCAGTTCAAAACTTGTTCTGATCAATATTAAAATCAAAACATAATCTTGTCAATATCGGAACAAGATTCAATCTAATCCATATCAACGATATCACGATAAAATCGAAGTCACTACTGAATCTGATCAATATCATCCCACGGATGTTTCGACGGTATAACAATACAATCTCAGTAACCCCGTCAATCTCAACATCACAGATATAATACCAGAATTCTAAATCAATATCGGTACAACTTATAATCATTAACAATACAAGACAGTAATCTCAACTCTGTTTAATCTCGATTATATCGGTTCTGAAAATAATAAAAATTACATACACAGCCTGTTCTTCAATCTGCCTTCAAATATACGATGCCTACTATATCAGAAACACCATATATAATTCATATTCAATTCTGACAATATCATAATTTCAAATCATATCCAAACCTAACAAAACTTACGTCCAGTTGTAGCTGACGTCGCTAGGAACATGGTGATGTGCTCAGAATATAATTCGGACGGACGGATCACTCGTAAATCTCAAATCTCACGTGAAGCTTTCCTCGGTGCTTCCCTTCTCTCCTTTTCTGAATTACAAGCTTTTATATATATATATATATACACACATACATACATACACGTTGCATGTAAGAGGCAAGTGGCTTGTTGCATGTTCTGCACGTCTCGCGCTCGGGCGGTCATGAATTTCCGCCCGGGCACTTGTACGGCGCTCGGGCGGTTAAAACATACCGATCGGGCGCGACGGTTTCTGTCGAGATACTCAGCCAAACATCTCCTAGCGCTCGGGCGGTAATATTCTACCGCTCGGGCGCCAAAAATTCTGTCCAAGAAGTAAAATTGGCGCTCGGGCGGTTCTTTTCTACCGTTCGGGCGCGAAATGTTCGATCCAACATCTTGAGATATTCGGTCCAACATCTTGGCTAATAATATAACGATGCCCTGCTTCTTCATTTGAGTTCCTATAACCTCAATTCTGTCAATTAATCAACCTCTGATTACAGCAATTAAATCTCGGGCATTACAAGTACCTTTTATGATCATCAAGAATGTCACCTAGTATCTTTTCCCTCTTCTAGTTTGCACAAACTTTAAATCACCAAGATCGGTGTGTATTAGTTCTAGAGGAGTTGTACATCTTTCAATCGAGTGGTGAGGCGCTTTGGTCATTTTCGCTTCAATACATATCTCATAATTTTGTGTTGGATCGACGTTGTGTTTAGGCAATAATTTCAGTTTCAATAAACGCTGCAAGGTATTAAAATTTACGTGTCCTAAACGAACATGCCATAAATGAGAATACTCAAGCAAGTAAATAGAACTTTTGTCATTATTACTTTCAACAAAATTTTGGCTTATAGCCATTACATTCAACTTGAAAAGGTTCTCATCAAGATATCTTTTTCCAATAAAATGACCATTCTTGGTCAATACAACCTTGTTAGACTCAAATACTAGTCTAAACCCGTGTTTGACCAACGGAGATCGCGACAGGAGGTTCTTTTTTATGTCTGGTACATGAAGTGCATCAACAAGTGTTACTTCAAAACCCAATGTCATCTTCAGTACTACATTTCTGGTGCCCACCACATCAGATGTAGCGAAGTTCCCCATGTATAGTTTTCTCCCGGTCGATGGAGTGTATGTGGAGAACATCCCCTTGTTGGAACATATGTGTCGAGTTGCTCCAGTATTAACCCATCACTAGTTGGGGTTTTCTACCAAATTTACTTCCAAAATAATTACAGACAAATCAAGTTCAGAAAAATCAAATGGTACCGATATTTTTTGAACTACGTTGGCTTTAGGATTTCTCTTCTTTGCTTCCTACAATCCTTAGCCATGTGATTCGGTTTTCCGCAGTTATAACAAGTGCCTTTGAACTTCTTCTTATTTGGTGGTTATTGGACTTGTTGTGGTTGCTTTTCGAACTTCCTTTTCTTCCCTTTGAAACTCGATTCAACAATGTTCACCCTTGCTGACATTTTACTTGCCTTGGCCTCTGTGTTCTTGTTGTCCTTTTCTATCCTCAATCTCACAATGAGATCCTCCAATCTCATCACCTTCCTTTTGTGCTTAAAATAATTCTTGAAATCCTTCCACAACGGAGGTAGTTTCTCGATCAAAGCAGCAACTTGGAAGGACTCTCTTAGACTCATTCCTTTTGCATGAATCTCGTGCAAGAGAAGTTGTAATTCTTGCACTTGACTCATCATGGATTTTGATTCCACCATCTTGTAGTCCAAAAATCTCCCAACACTAAACTTCTTCAAAACCCGCATCCTCCGCCCTGTATTTCTTATCAAGCGTATCCCAAAGTTCCTTGGTGGTCTTGACTTGACAATACACATTGTACAATGCATTGTCAAGTCCATTGAGGATGTAGTTCTTTCACAAGAAATCACTTTGGTTCCATGTATCCAAAGCGGACCTCTTGTTGGTGTCTGCTCGTCTTAAGCAATGGTGGGAGGATCCTCCTTCAAAAACCTTGACAAACTCAAGGTTGTGAGATAAAAGAGCATCTTTTGTTGCCATCTTTTGAAATATGCACCAGAAAAATTTTCTGGTTTCTCTCCTGGTGCAACGGTTGCATGTTGTGTTGTAGATGACAATGCAATTGAGATTCTTCTTGCAAGTGATTAAAAATCAAGAATTTTTCTTAAGATTGTTGTTTATGGGATTGAAATTTGATAAGAAAAATAAGAAGAAAACAAAGAAAATTGCTTGTAGAGGCAAGTGTTGAACCTTTTCTCCTTAAGAAGAATTTGCCCCTCACAGTGTGCTAAAGGTTTGTGGCAATATTCTCCCAAGATGCAACTACAATTTTTGGATAATGAACACTCAAATATCCAAGTTCTATAATAAGGAAAATAAAGACAAAAAATATCCAAGTTCTATAATAAGGAAATGAATGGAACTCTCTCTTGTTGAAGAAGGAACAAGAACAATTGTCAAAATGAAAATTATGTATCTTTTATTTTCAATAAATCAAGCATTTAATGTTTTTTATGTGAAAAAAAATGAGCTTTCATTTATAGGGTGTCTCTTGGCCATTGTAACTGACCACAACCATCAAACAATGTCAAGGAAATGAAAAAAATGCCAGAAAAATCCGAAAGGACACGAAATTGGGCGCTCAGTGCGCGCGTGCTGCCGAGTGCTCTCGACAGCGCCTGCGCGCAGGTGCGCGCTTGCTACTGCAACAGTGGGTCTGAATTGTCTAAGAGAGTTCAGATGATGGGAAATCAGCTTCAGCTTTGAGAAAGTAAGTATATTGAACTTTTAAATTGCTTTTGAGTACATTTTGTTGATGATTCTTTGTGTGCTTTCCATCTGAATCTGGTGTTTTGAGTTGGGAACTGAAATGGGCGGTGCCTCTTTGATTTGAAGTTGTGTTTTATGATTGCAACTGGTTGTTGATATTTTTATGACAGTTGTATTGTTTTTTATCTTTATCTGAGATGAGTATTTTTTTTTGGGGTATTTTTCCCCTTTTCTTTTTGTTTGTTGGTTCCCTTGGCAGGATGATCAAAGAGGAGTGGAATTGACGGTGTTTAGTGCTGTTGAAAAACACGTTGTGCCCATGATTGGAAGTTTGATCCGTAAAGTTGTGAGTAGATCTTGTTCCAATTTTAGTTCACTAGACAATTACTTAAGGTTGCTTCTGTATTGGACGATTTAGATTTGAGCGAGTATTTGAATGAATGAGTTAGAATGACTGCACAACGAGATGAAGATGGATATGAACTACAATCATTTAAAAATAATTAGTCCAGATTATCAAATGATCTATTGTCAAATAGAACTACCAACGAGTTTGTTATTATGCATTTGAAATCCTGAGCCCCGAACCAATTTATCAAATGAAACCTAAATGATTGTGTGGTTGATTTCATTCTCCAGTCATGCATTTGTGTGGTTTTTAGTAGTATTTTAGTTATGTCAATTATTATTAATTTATATATAGTTAAAAAATAATTATAATATATGAGTAAATTATTTAAACAATATTTCGATTTTTTCTATTAGTAATCTGGTAGATTGAACAAGGAACCTCCTATTTCTTCAAGAAAAAAAAGTTCCAAAAATTGTTATTAAATTTACTTTAACATTCCATTAATATAAAATAAGTAAATTGCGTATGAAAAAATTATTATTGGAGAAAGATTATAAACTATTTATAATGTATACACATATTAATAAATTTATCGATAGATATTTGTGTTGGATCTGGTTTTCTATACGTCCAAACGCAGCGGAAGATTTAAAAAATTTTATTTTATTTTGAAAATGTCGAGTGACATCAAAAATTACAACTTATATTTTATAATATACGTGGAAGAGTTTGTATGTTTGCCGGATTCATGCAACTATATTATATAATAATATACATACATGCATACTACTATATATCACATATATCATAACATGACATTCAACAATAAATAAGGATGATCGATCGCCAACACTATTAGATCCATGTGAGCCAAATATGGATCCAGGTCCAAACCTAGGTGAATGCAGGGATGCAAATGCAACTTATTACAAAAGCTTCCACCTGAGCTGGTTATTCAGAGCCAGCAATTGGCTGTCGACATGTCTTCATCTTGATCATCGGGCCCACCATCTTCCAGTCTTGATCTCTCACTATTTCTAATTATTACATTTGAATAGCCATGTCACATAAGGGATACATCTCATGGGGGTGGGAACGGGCCACAAACCAGGCCCACTTTAATAATATCAAATATTAAAAAAAACGAATAAAACAGTAAAATATCCTAACATACACCTAACACATTGGTCAAGGCTCTCGATCATCCTTCATGCATTTAATATAAAATATTAACATCAATTTAATTAAACAATTTAATTAATTGATAAATCATATATCTAATAATTTATCACTAACTACCACAATTATTAAAGGATTTAATAAATTAAATAAAATCTTTTATTTAATTTCTAATTAAATCAATAATAATTGATTTCTTGTAAAAACTCATTTTTAATATAAATAATTAAAATCATATTATAATTATTTATTTTACAAGAAAATTATAAATTTTTCAAAAATTAATTTTCCAAAATAAAAATTGAACCTATTTTCAAAAATATCAATTTTACCCAAAATTTTGAAAAATCAGAAAATTACACCATGGGCCCAAACAATTCAAGCCCACCAATCAGAACGCTTCCCGAGACGATCCCGGGCAGTTGCCCCCGCTGCCCGAACGTTTCGGGCAGTGGCGGTATTCCTGTGCGCGCAGCCGCGCGCCGGACGCTGCGCGCGGGTCTGCCCGGAACAGTTTCAGGCAGATGCGAATTTTTTTTTTGTTTTTCGAAAAAAAATATTTTTTTTATGGTGCATCAATTTTTCTGAAAATTTTCTTGTGTGGTTAGAAATAAATTATTCAATATAATTTAAATCATACGATTCAGAAAACCTGGCTCTGATACCACTGTTGGATCTGGTTTTCTATACGCCCAAACGCAGCGGAAGATTTAAAAATTTTATTTTATTTTGAAAAACAAAATAATTTTACTTTAGACGTTCGTATGATTTAACATAACATACATAGGATGTTAGAAAATTATACCTTTTGTGAATAAATCACTGGACTCCAACTAATCCGGTATAAACGGATTAGCTCTTGTTGATTCCCACGAACTTTCTTCGATGAAATCCTTCTATCAAGTCCACGACTAGATATTATGTTCTTTTTTCAAATTGCACTAGAGAATGGGAAAGAGATTTTTGCGTAGGAGAGAAAATTGAGAGACGGCTCAATATATTTTTGTTTCAAATTGTGGTGGCCGATTTTTTTTTTTCTTGTTTGAGAGGAGGCTCACGTAAGTTGATTGGTGGCTAGGGTTTAGTTTTGTTTGCATGTGTTATTTATAATAAATTAAACCCTAATTACATAATTAACATTAATGGGCTTGATTTAATTAATTGGGCTAGTCCAACTAGTTTAATTAATTTAATCAAAGCCCATTAAAACTTTAATTATTTATTAAGTTGGACTTGTACTCCTACGAGCCCATTAAACATAATACCCACCATATTTAATTTATTAATTAATCAACTCAACTTTTGAGCTTAATAAATTAAATACATTACAAATTCAACATTTGAATTTATTATTTAAATTATAAATTCAACTCCTTGAATTTTTATCACCTCCAACATTTTATATTTAATAAACCCAACAATTGAGTTTAATAAATTAAATTCTCAAATTTTATAAATTCAACTCCTTGAATTTTTTTTCTCAAAATTTAATTATCATAAATCAACTCCTTGAATTTACTATATAATATAAATTCAACTTTTGAATTTATTCTCTCAACAAGAAGAAACAATCCAGTACTTGTGTGACCCTCAATGATTCAGGGAGACAGCTAGCCGTGGGTCCACAACTCTTTGTGATTCAGGACATAATCCTTTATCCGGGCTTACCATAGTTAGCCCCTTTCTTTTCATCAACACCTTGATCAAGAATGTCAGAACTCATTTCTGATAGCACCCATCGGATCATGGTAATAGCGTCTAGTAGCATCGCCCCATGATCCCCTAGGTATCACTGATAGTGCCTGCAAGAACCAGTCGATTATGATTAACGTACAGTACGGTCCCTTCATCTCATATATCTCGATCGAATCTGCAACCATTGGTTCATCGAGGGTTGCATATTAATTCGATAACTATATGATAACTATAATAGTGGCATCGCATGTACTATTTGGAGAACTCCTTCTCCATCGTACATCTCGTACTCTGGCCAGAGATTCCATGCACTATTATTTCATTAGATCACATAGGATATCCACACCCGTAGGTGAGCGGTGAATCCCCGACTACAATGCACTGGCTCCTATATGTGTCGCAATTGTACCCAACCTCGCCACCTGATGACTCTCCTGGAGCCGGTAAACGAGTCAAAGCACAGCCCTAGCATATAGAGCCTCAGTGTTGTCCCGGGTCGTAAGGACTAATGGTGTACAATCATAATCACGGACTTATCCTCTCGATGAATGATAACCACTTGGAAAGTCCGATGGAGGGTTGTTCGGTATAATCATCATATGACTACCCATCTGCATGTTTTGACATATCTATGCCCTTACCAAGAAACGCACTACACAACATCACAGATGCTAGTCTCGAGCTCAAGCGACCTTTATCCATGTTTTAGGCGGCTGAATCGACTAGGAACGAATGTAGATCATACAGTGTTTACAAATGAGTTTCAACATCGAATTACGATTCATTTGTATTAAAGTATAATCAAGGTCTTCATCTATGTTTGATAACATGGGTATACAGATAAAGAAATAACAAACCATGAAATAATGAATTATATTAAAATAAAGATTGTTTATTACACTTGAGTCAATAAAATCCCTAGTCAACAGTTGACTTGTAGGGTATCTACTCTAACAATTTGATGACATAAATTTGGCGACCCGAACCTAATTCATTTCTTAATCATTATTAGGATCATTTAATTAATTTTGCTCTAATTATTTTTTTAAAATACAGATGCGGAAACATAATGGAATTAATCTGATATGAATATCAACATAAAGTACAAGTCCTGTACAACATATGTTTATCGCAAACTAAAGTTCAGCCACTACATCAAGTACTGAAAATCAATCTACTCTAAGTCCGGATCTCCACGCTAATCTTGAATCTCTCATTCTCTTCGTGACCCTGATCCTATCCCACCTGTTGTCATGCACACATACAAACAAGACAACAGCCGGATAACTCCGGTGAGAAAGACATCCCAGTATATACAATTAATACATTCAATCATATAACAAATATACAAGCATGAAACAGATATCAATAGCATGTATCAAATAAGAAAGACATGAATCGATACAAACTGTAAATAAAACTCTGGACTCGTCACTTCAGACTCGACCCATTTCTAATTTAGGGATCCCGGTTGAATAAGAACGCAACGTTCTCCCACCTACTTTCCCCAGCCAGATGGTGGTACGTCCTTATTCCCAGACTTTGGCTATCTATATCGAATATCTGCAATAGAATTCAATCTACTCCTAAGCACATCGATATATACCCAAAAGTCCGACGACTTGGCGGTTCTGCCAAAGACTAGGCATATCTGCCCAAGACTCTAACTCATGCTTTACTATAAATCAATAGAATAAGCATATAAATATCACACATTGCAACAAATCAAGGCAATGTCAATTCAGTATATGATTTTGAGAAACTCAAGTCAAATCAAACTCGAGTTGTGCAATCCCATATCATCATTGATTTATACCTTTCTTTCTGTAAATCTGACTCTGTCGAAGTCTCAGGTTCAAAGCTTATCAATACTCAATCTGGCAATGACAATATCGAGGAATACAATATCAATACCCCACTCAATCAATACTGGATGTAATCAGAACTAAATCAAATTCTGTTTCAACGGCATAACTGTACAATCTCAATATACCCAGCTATACAATTAATACATATCAATTCCTGTAATTCATAATCGATAACAACACAAATCTGATATCAAATCTCAATCATATCTAATCTGAAATTCATAACAATTTCACACGGTATATGTTCTTCAATCCGGTTTCAATTATACGATGTCTAACATGTCAAGAACATCATATATGAATCATATCAGATTCTGACAATACCATAAGTTCAACTCATATAAGAAACATAAGAAACTTACGTCCAGTTGAAGCTCTCGTTGATAGAAACACGGTACTGAAGTCGGATTTAAAATCAAACGGCCGGATCTTGCACAAATCACAAATATATGAATGTAAAGGCGTAAGGATTTTGCTTAACTTTCCTGAAGCTCTTCCCCGTTTCATTTCTGAAGGAATGATGTATATATATATCAAGTTGCATGTAACAGAAACGTGGCTCATTTTCCATACATATCAAGCGGTGCTCGGGCGGTTGCAATTTACCGCTCGGGCGCGGGATGTTCTGTTCGAGCCTTCAAGTTGCTATAAACTGGCACTCGGGCGGTCAAAAACTACCACTCAGGCGCCAGACTCTCTGTCCATGAACAATCCTTGTTGAACATTGGCGCTCGGGCGGTAAAAAACTACCGCTCGGGCGCCAATAGTTCTGTACAAAAATTGCATAATTCATATGCTTTGCCCAATCTGGTCTCGGAAGGGTCCGTCTATAATAACATCAATTCAAAATCAATAATCTCAGCTTAACATGATAAAATCTGGGCATTACATTTCTCCCCCCTAAGATCTGATTTCGTCCCCGAAATCACAGGCAATCAAATCATATCAGAAAGAAATGTATAACAAAAACTAAATAGAAACTCACATCAACGAAATAACTCTGGGAATCTCTGTCTCATGTCTGACTCAGTTTCTCATGTAGCTTCTTCGATGCCATGACGAATCCATTGAACTTTCACAAGCAGAATAGTCTTTGTTCTGAGCTACTTTTCTTTCCGATCGAGAATCTGGATCGACTTCTCTAAGTAACTCAGTGTCTCATCCAATCTGCCTCGTTTGGCTGAAAAATATGTGAAGCATCAGAAATATACTTCCGCAATAACGATACATGAAAGACATCATGTATCCCAGATAATAAAGGCAGTAAGGCGAGTCGATAGGCACGATCTCCTATTTTTTCGAGAATCTCGTACGGCCCAATATATCGTGGAGACAACTTCTCTTTCTTGCCAAATCTGACAACTCCTCTGAAAGGTGAAATCTTCAAGAATACTCGGTCTCCTACCTCAAATACCAAGGGTCTACGTCGAACATTGGCATATTTGGCTTGTATGTCTTGAGATGCCTTCATTCTCTTCTGAATCATCTTTACTTTTTCTGTCATATCTCTGGTCATATCAGGTCCAATCTTAGGTACCTCAGAGATATCATCCCCATACAGAGGGGATCTGCATTTCTTACCGTACAACGCTTCAAACGGTGCCATATTAATACTCGTCTGATAGCTGTTGTTGTACGAGAACTCACAGAGTGGCAATGACTCCTGTCAACTAGTGCTAAAATCAAGCACTACGGCTCTAAGAATATCCTCCAGTGTTTGGATAGTCCGCTCTGACTGTCCATCAGTCTGTTGATGGTATGCGGTACTCAGATGTAACTTCGTACCAAGAGCCTGCTGTAAACTATGCCAGAAGTGTGAAGTAAACTGAGGATCACGGTCTGATACAATCGACTTTGGCACTCCGTGCAATCTGACCACTTCTCTGACATAAATCTCTGCCATCTGGTCATGTCGGTACGTCATCTTGTACGGAATAAAACATGCAGATTTGGTCAATCTATCAATCACGACCCAAATCGCATCACAACCTCGGGAGGATCTCGGTAGCTTCGTCACAAAATCCATGAAAATGTGACCCATTTCCATTCGGGAATAGATAAACTCTGTAACAGTCCTCTCGGTTTCTTTCTTTTGGCTTTCACCTGTTTGAAATTCAGACACTTGGATATAAATTCAGTAATATCAGCTTTCATCTGTTTCCACCAAAACTATCTTTTTAAATCGTTATACATCTTTCTGCCACCAGGATGAAAAATGAATCGACTGCTATGCGCTTCTAACAAGATCTGTCGTTTCAAATCTGAAACATCTGGCACAACAATACGATTATTCACATACAGTACATTATCCTGTACCTGATACTCTGATCGATGTCCTGCTCTGGCCATCGATATCGAATTTTGTACATTCTGATCAACTTTCTGAGCCGCTTTAATTCTCAAAATCAGCTCTGGTTCGACTTGAACATCATATAATCTCAACGGTCTACGATCTGTCTCAAATAATAATCCAGACAAACAGCAATATTTTATCAAATTTGACACACCAATAGTCGATAAGGACAAAGAGCATACCTTACGACTCAGTTCATCCACTGCTGCATTGAACTTTCCAGGATAGTATTTGATTTCACAATCAAAATCTTTCAGCAAATTTAGCCATCTTCGCTGCCTCATATTCAGTTTATACTGTGAAAACATATACTTCAAACTCTTGTGATCAGAATAGATCTCAAACTTCTCACCGTATAGATAGTGTCGCCATATCTTTAATGCAAATACGATGGCAGCCAATTCAAGATCATGAATTAGGTAGCGAGTCTCGTGTGGCTTCAACTGTCGTGAAACATAAGCGATAACATGTCCTCGCTGCATCAGAACACAACCCAAAACTCTGTGAGAAACATCGCAATATACAACAAAACCATCAGTACCTGATGGAATAGTCAAGATCGGAGCATTGGTCTCTCTTCTTCAATTCGAGGAAACTGGATTCACATTCATCTGACCAAAAAAATGGTGCGTTCTTTTGAGTCAACTGAGTAATCGGTTTGGCAATACTAGAGAAATCTTTAATGAATCGACGATAATATCCTGCGAACCCCATAAAACTGCGAATCTCTAGCACAGATGTCGGTCTCGGCCAAGAAATCACGGCTTCAACCTTACTGGGATCAATGGAAATACCATCTCCAGATATAATGTGTCCCAAAAACACAACCTGTCTCAACCATAATTCCCATTTCGACAATTTGGCATACAATTTTTCAGCCCTCAGAATTCTCCATACAGTTCTCTGATGCTCAGCATGATGAATCATATTCTTTGAATAAATCAAAATATCGTCAATGAATATAATCACAAAATCATCGAGATATTTCTGAAACACATGGTTCATCAGACCCATAAACACAGCTGGAGCATTCGTCAAACCGAATGGCATGACAATAAACTCATAATATCCATACCTGGTTCTGAACGCTGTCTTTGGGATATCAGAATCTCTAACTCTCAGCTGATGATATCCAGATCTCAGATCGATCTTGGAATAAACCGAAGAACCTTGCAACTGATCAAATAAATCATCAGTACGAGGCAAAGGGTATTTGTTCTTTACCGTAGCCTTGTTCAGTTGCCGGTAGTCAATGCAAAGTCTCATCAAGCCGTCTTTCTTTATCACAAACAATACTGGAGAACCCCAAGGAGAAACACTCGGTCTAATGTATTCCTTGGCCAGTAAATCTTCCAACTGCTCTTTCAATTCGACTGGTGCCATTCTGTACGGAGCTCTAGAAATCGGAACTGTACCAGGAATCAACTCAATGCTGAAGTCTATCTCTCGAATCAGAGGCAATCCTTGAATCTCATCTGGGAAGACGTCAGCAAACTCGCACACCACTGGCAAATCATCCAATGATGGACTCGATTTTAGTAAATCAATCGAAATAGACAAAGAATCCCTCTGCTCCTTTGTGTAACAATCGAGTCATCGACAATTCTAGATCTAAAAACCTTACCGTAGAATTTCCACTCATCATCCATATCCAGTCTGAACAATCTTGTGGAAACAATCAACAGTAGCTCTGTACTTGGTCAGCATATCAATACCGATAATACAGTAAAAATCTGACAACCCAAGTACGATGCAATCTAATTCAATCTCATGTCCGTCATACTGTAGTATACAATGTTTCACAGAATTCACTGATATCAAACCTGTCCCCAAAGGAGAAGAGACAGACACTACAACATATAATGACTCAATAGGCAATGCATAACTCAATGCAAATCGCTCAGAAATAAATGTATGGGAAGCACCCATATCTATCAATACATAAGAATGGTTACCACATAAAGAACAGTTACCTGCAACAACATCATCTGGTGCTTCCTGTGAAAGGGGATCGGTTATGGTGGCCGGAAACGCAACGGAAGCACAAAAATTTTCGATTTTAGCATATAAAATTCGTCCACCATGATTTTGTGTAGGAAATACAATAAAACACCAAAATTACATTCATAGTGTGTTTAAAAATAGTTAACTATCAACCTCTTAAGGTTGATGATGGCTCCAACCAAGTTGTAAACAACTTGGCTCTTGAATGGAATGAAGATCTACAAGCTTCCTTGGACTCCTTTCTTTCCTTCAAATTAGGCCCACCATTGCAAACTAGAACCCCTCTTATTTTGCACTAGAAAAATAAAAGGATTTTTCAAGGAGAAGTATATTTCTTCCTCAACACTTGAAGAGAAAAATTGAGAGAAAACTTGAGAGAGAATCACTTAAAATTTCGGCCATGGCATCTTGGGAAGAAGGGGGAGACTTGCCTTGGTTGTAGGAAAAGGTGTTTTGTGTCCCAAGGGCATGCCATGCCTTGGATGTTGCAAAATTTTCTCCCAACCCTTCACCTCCCATGCATACAATATTATATGGTTTTTTTACAATTAAAAAACATGGACTAATTTTAATTATCTCAAACATATTTGAGACTAATTAAATATTACTTGAATTTACTCAAGTCCACTAGTTAAATAATTTATTTAAATTGAGTTCTACAAGACTCAATTTGATTTAATTAATTCAACACTTGAATTAATTTAATTATTTGGACTCTACTAGGTCCACTAGTGTTTAATTAATTCAACACTTGAATTAATTTAATTTAGTCCATAATAATGTTTATGAAAATCACAATTTTCAAATACATTATTTATTTGGCCAACTTTTAATTTAAGAACACATTCATAAATTAAAATTACATTTCTCTCATAGAAGTCATACTTCTATTTTTCCTTACGCTTATAAACTCATTTATAAGCCGATCAACACATTGAACTATTTTACTTCTCAACGGGATCTAGAAAGCTAGTACTTGTGCGGCCCTCAATGGTTCACTGATACAACTAGCCGTGGGTTCACATCTCCATGTGATTCGGACTATACATGTCCTTATTTGAGCATACCCCAATTGCTCCATTCTTATTTATCAACTCCTTGATAATAAGAATGTCAGAGTTCAAGTATGATAGTACCCAACCAATCATGTTAAACGCCTAGCCGCATCGCTTACATGATTCCTTAGGTATCAAATGATAGTGCCTGCAAAAACCATTCAATTATGGTTAGCGTACAGTACGGTCCCTTCATCTCATATATCCCGACCGATTCGACAACTATTGGTATATCGAGAGTTGTCAATAAATCGATACTATGTGTCATGCCGTAGTTGCATCGATGGTGTAATCTATGAAACTCCTTTCATAATTACCACCATACCCTGATCAGATATTTCACACTACATATACATGAAAACTCATAGGATATCCATACCCGAAGGTAAGCGGTGAATCCCCGACTACAATGCATCGACTCCTATATGTTTCGACAGAACACCCAACCTTGCCACCTGATGACCCCTTGAGAGTCGGTAAACAAGTCAAAGTGCAATGCTAGCACATAGAGTCTCAATGTTGTCCCGGGTCATAAGGACTAATGGTGTACAACCATAAACTATGACGTTTCCACTCGATAAGTGAGAACCATTTGGAAAGTCCTTAATTGAGGGTTGTTTAGTGCACTCTACCAGGAGCACCTATCTGCATGTTTGGACATCACAATGTCCACTACAAATGAAACATGGTACTCACATCGCAGATACTAGTCTCAAACTCGAGCGGCCTATATCCTTCTTAGCGGCGGTTGAATCGACTAGGAACTGTTTAGAATATACAGTATTCCAAATATGAGTTTCATGATACTCATCATATGAGCATCTCATATTCTTTCTACTATTTGTATATTCAAGGACTTTATCTATGCAACTAGCATGGGTATACAGATAAAGATGTGCCAAAACAATAATTTCAAATATAATTAAAATAAAGATCGTTTATACATAGAGTTTCATTGTGAACACTCGGCCAACACTTGGCTCGACGGGCACCTACTCTAACAATCTCCCACTTGCACTAGAGCCAACTACCCATATGCTTCAAACCCATTGATTCGCGATGCTTCTCGAATAATGGTCCAGGTAAAGGCTTAGTTAGTGGATCAACAACATTATCTGCGGAGCCGACTTTTTCAATTGACACTTCTCCTCTTTCCACAATCTCTCGGAGGATGTGGTACTTTCTCAATACATGTTTGGACTTCTGATGAGACCTAGGCTCATTTGCTTGAGCTATAGCTCCCGTGTTGTCACACAACACCGGGACAGGAGCAACTACATTAGGAATGAAGTCCAACTCTTAGACAAAATTCATTATCCAAACATCCTCCCATGCTGCATCTGATGCAGCAATGTATTCGGTCTCTGTGCTGGAATCCGTAGTATTGTCTTGCTTGGAACTCTTCCAAGAGACAGCAGCACCAATGAGCATGAATACAAACCCAGAGGTTGACTTCGAGTCATCGATATCGCTTTGGAAGCTAGAGTCGGTATAGCATTCCAATTTAAGTTCTCCACCCCATAGACCAAGAACAATTTATTGGTCCTTCTCAACTACTTGAGGATGTCTTTCACAGCTTTCCAGTGTGGAAGACCAGGGTTCGATTGATATCTACTCACTACACTTAGTGCAAAAGCGACGTCCGTGTGGATATCATTCCATACATGATGCTACCAATTGCCGAAGCATACGGAATGCGTGTCATCGCCGCTATCTTTGCATCAGTCTTGGGAGACATAGACATGGATAGGGACCCGCCATGACACATTGGTAGATGTCCTCTCTTGGACTCATCCATCGAGAACCGCTTCACGATGGTATCAATGTATGTGGACTGGGTGAGACCAAGCAATCTTCTTGATCTATCTCGATAGATCTGTATTCTTAATACAAAAGATGCTTTACCCAAGTCCTGCATCGAGAACTTACTTGCTAACCAGATTTTAGTTGATTGCAGCATTCCTACATCATTCCCATTGAGTAGAATGTCATCAACATAAAGCACCAGGAATGTCACAGCACTCCCATTGACCTTCTTATACACACAGGGTTCCTCAGGATTCTTAGTAAAACCAAACTCTTTGATTGTACTATCGAATCTGAGGTTCCAACTCCTAGATGCCTGCTTTAGACCATAAATAGATCTTTGAAGTTTGCATACCAAATGCTCACTGCCGACAGATGTAAACCCTTCGGGTTGAGACATGTAAATCTCTTCCTTAATATCCCCATTAAGAAAAGCTGTCTTAACGTCCATCTGCCATATCTCATAGTCATACCATGCAGCTATGGCTAGTAAAATTCTTATGGACTTGAACATTGCGACTGGGGAAAAGGTTTCCTCAAAGTCAACTCCTTGTCTTTGAGTATATCCTTTTGCTACCAATCGCACCTTGAAGGTAAATATCTTCCCATCCGCCCCAAGTTCCCTCTTGTAAATCCATTTACACCCTATGGGAACAGTTCCCTCAGGTGGATCCACAAGATTCCACACTTGGTTCGAATGCATGGAATTCATCTCAGATTCCATTGCTTCAAGCCACTTGGATGAATCGGCATCAGATAACGCTTCCTTGAAGGTCCTTGTATCATATCCAAGGTTAGGCTCATCATGGCCCTCTTCAAGAAGCAGACCATACCTCATAGGTGGTCTCGAGACTCTCTCGGATCTTCTTGGAGCTTGTATCTCCTCCCTTGGCTCTTCGGGTGTGGGTTCTACAATTGTGGGTGTCTCTCGAACTTCTTCGATTTCTATCATCTCTCCTTTTCTATTCAATAGAAATTCCCTTTCCAAAAAGGTTGCATTCCTAGAAACAAACACCTTTGTTTCTTGGGGATGATAGAAATAATATCCAGCTGAATTCCTTGGATATCCCACAAAGCAACAGAAAATGGATCGACAGTCCAATTTATCTCCCACTACCTGCTTCACATAAGCAGGGCACCCCCATATTCTAAAATAAGAATATTTGGGTGGCTTACCCATCCATATCTCATATGGTGTCTTATCAACTGCTTTTGTATGGACATTGTTCAACAACAGTGCCGCTGTCTCAAGCGCATATCCCCAAAAGGATGGCGGCAACTCCGTGAACCCCATCATAGACCGAACCATGTCCATCATAGTCCGGTTACGACGCTCCGAAACACCATTCAACTGTGGTGTAGCGGGCGGAGTCCACTGCGAGAGAATCTCATTCTCCCTTAGATACTCTTGGAACTCGGCACTCAAGTACTCACCACCTCGATCCGATCGAAGTGTCTTCAGGCTTCGTCCCAACTGATTCTCTACTTCACTTCTGAATTCTTTGAACCTTCAAAGTCTTCAGATTTGTATTTCATCAAATACACATACCCATACCTTGAGAAATCATCGGTAAAGGTGATGAAGTAGGCATGTCCATGCTTAGTGTTGATGCTAAGCGGACCGCACACATCGGTATGGATCAAATCCAATAACCCTTTGGCTCGCTCCACATGGCCCTTAAAGGGAATTTTTGTCATCTTTCCTTTTAGACAGGATTCACAAGTCGTGAGAGCATTAATATCAGACATATCAAACATGCCAACTCCCACTAGCTTGTTCATCCTTCTTAAGGAAATATGTCCTAATCGAGCATGCCATAATTGTGCCGAATTTAGAGTATCTTGTTTTCTCTTGTTTGTTGTTGTTATCGCTTGGACATTGTTTAGTGGAATATCTTTCAATTTTAAGTTATAGAGATCGTTTTAAAGTTCCCCGGTACCAACTAAACATTCATTCTTGTAAATGTTGCAAATACCTTTGCTAAATAAACAAGAAAATCCATCTTTGTCCAACATAGAAATGGAAATAATGTTTTTCACCAAGTCGGGTACAAACAAAAATCTCTCAAAATTAACTTAAAATCATTGTTCAAAAGCAAGTAAATATCTCCTACGGCCATGGCAGCAACCCTTGCTCCATTGCCCATCCTCAAAAAGGTCTCACCTTTTCTAAGCCTTCTACTTCTTCTCATCACCTGCAAATCATTACAGAGATGTGAGCCACAGCCGGTATCCAATACCCAAGAAGTATAGTTAATTGAAATGTTTACTTCAATATAGAACATACCGTTTCCAAAACCCTTCTGGGCAAGATATTCCCTGCAGTTACGCCTCCAATGTCCAGGCTTCTTGCAGTAATGACAAACGTCAACAGTCTTGTTAGCCTTCACTGGTGTGGCTATCACAACGGGACTCGGAGCTTGCCTCTTCGAGTGCACATTCTTCTTGGGACGTTGGAAAGAACGCTTCTTTCCCTTCCCACGTGGATCGGTCTTCGTACCAGATGAAGAACCCACATAAAGAACCGACTTCTCTTTCTTGATAGTGGACTCAAAAGTCACAAGCATATTCACCAACTCCTCAAGGGTCGGCTCCATCTTGTTCATGTTGAAGTTCACCACAAAAGGATCAAATGAGCTAGGCAATGACAACAGAACACGTCAGTGGTCAACTCCGAAGGCAACATAAGATCCATGCCAACAAGCTTGTCCACGAGCCCGATCATCTTTAGGCCATGCTCATGGACCGAAGTCCCATCTCGCATGCGTAAAGTGATCAGCTCCTTGACAGTAGCATGCCTAAGAGGACGTGTTTGCTCTCCAAAGAGCTCCTTGAGATGCAAATGAATGTCAGCAGCATTCTTAGCATCCTCAAAACGCCTCTGCAGCTCATCATTCATAGAAGCCTGCATATAACACTTGGCCTTCAAGTCATGGTCACACCAATCCTTGTAGGTCTGCAATTTCTCAGGAGTGCAGTCAGTCTGAGCCTCATCAGGGGGCGACTCAATCAGGGTATATGCAATCTTTTCCGAGTTCAAGACAATTTTCAGATTTCTTAGCCAAGTGAGGTAATTAGGTCCAGTTAATATGTGTTTCTCGAGTATAGCAGAAAGCGGATTGCGAATCGAAGACATTGTCAAAATAGTACTGAAAAGTAAAACAGATAAATGTTAATGAATATTTTAAAATATTTGGTAAGATATAAAGTATGGACTTTAACTTTATAAATATTTACTCCCACAGTTTTGACATCTTTCACTACCCTCTAGTGAAAACGGGAAACTCCTTTCCTCATTAGGTACGTAGGTCCAATTAGCGAATTATGATCCCGAATAATATCAGCCAATCACAATTCCAAAAAGATAGTTTCCAATTGCATCACAATGCAACCCTCTACGTAAAATTTTGTCTCACGTTTGATTAGGACCCAATAATATGACGTCGTTCATATTTACGAGTCAAGCCTTACCCATCGATGTTGAACCTTAATGGACGGTCGCCAAGAGTTCCCTCAATAATATGAGCCGAAGTCATGGGAGTTCCACTTAGTTCACATCACCATGTCAAATGGATGTCACAGCTTTCCGGTACTAAGGGCCCCCCCCAATAATATGAGCCGAGCCCCGAGTACGGGTAGCGATTCGTCATGCACTCATTTGTCGATGAAAGACATGGAAATTATAAACAAATTTATAATTACCCTTTTCGGGCTTGATATTAATTTTTAATCTAATTCAAAACTAGGGTTTTCAATTTTGAAAGATCTCATCATTAATTTTATTTAAAAGCTCGCCATGTTTGATCGTATGTTTGCCGGATTCATGCAAATTTGTTATTATCATAATAATAATGCACATACTCATTATTTATAACATATCATGCATATATTATAAACAGTAATCAAAACAAGGATGATCAATCGCCCCAATACTAATGGACCGTGTGAGCTAAACACGGTCCTAGGTCCAATCCTAGGGAAATGCATGGGATGCAAATGCAACTATTACATTAGCTTCCAATATTTACATGTCTTCGATCTTCATAATCATCATGGCCACCATCTTCCAATCTTGATCATCCACTATACTAATATTTACAAATAAATATCCGTGGCAAATAGGGATACATCTCATGGGGTGGGAACGGGCCATAAAACAAGCTCACTTTATAAAATGATAATTATTACAATCATTCAACACAAAATATCCTAGTATACACTTACCAAATTGGGCTTGGGCTTTTGATCATCCTTCATGCATAATATCACATATCATACACCATCAATTAATTATCACAATAATTAATTGATCCAATATTATATATCTTGATTCAATCACTAACCGCCACGATTATAAACTAAATTAACAAAGTATACAAACACCTTTGTCTACTTTCAAATTAATTTATTTATAACCGAATTTCTTGTAAATCACCATTTAATATAAATATTTAAAGTCCAACTTAAAATATTTATTTCATGAGAAAATATTTGCAACTTTTGTAATTTTAAACTTAAGGGCCCAAAAACTCATTTTTCACCAAAAACATTTTGGCCCATTTAAAATTACAAATGTGTTGGCCATCCAATGGCCCAAAAACTCAAGGCCCATGACACTTTGATATTCCAAAACACTTTTGGAAACCCTAGCCGTCATCGCCATCGCCGGAGATCCGTCGCCGGATTCCGGCAACAAAAATTTTTTTTATTTTTTTTATTAAAACATAGGGGTTTCGGCAGCCCCTAGGGCTGCCCTTGATGCCCGTTTCGGGCAGCCCCTCGGGCAGCCCGAGGTGCCCGAAATGGGCAGCAGCTTGCTGCCCAAAATGAAAAATTTTCGGCCTTGTTCTTGTTGCAAAAATATTTCTTAAGCGGTTAGAAATCAATCTCAATATAATATCTTGTAGTTGCTACACAAAAACGTAACCTGGCTCTGATACCACTTGAAAGGGGATCGGTTACGGTGGCCGGAAACGCAACGGAAGCACAAAAATTTTTGATTTTAGCATATAAAATTCGGCCACCATGAGTTTGTGTAGGAAATACAATAAAACACCAAAATGACATTATAGTGTGTTTAGAAATAGTTACCTATCAACCTCTTAAGGTTGATGATGGCTCCAACCAAGTTGTAAACAACTTGGCTCTTGAATGGAATGAAGATCTACAAGCTTCCTTGGACTCCTTTCTTTCCTTCAAATTAGGCCCACCACTTGCAAACTAGAACCCCTCTTATTTTAAACTAGAAAAATAAAAGGATTTTTCAAGGAGAATTATATTTCTTCCTCAACACTTGAAGAGAAAAATTGAGAGAAAACTTGAGAGAGAATCACTTAAAATTTCGGCCATGGCATCTTGGGAAGAAGGGGGAGACTTGCCTTGGTTGTAGGAAAAGGTGTTGTATGTCCCAAGGGCATGCCATGCCTTGGATGTTGCAAAATTGTCTCCCAACCCTTCACCTCCCATGCATGCAATATTATATGGTTTTTTAACAATTAAAAATCATGGACTAATTTTAATTATCTCAAACATATTTGAGACTAATTAAATATTACTTGAATTTACTCAAGTCCACTAGTTAAATAATTTATTTAAATTGAGCTCTACAAGACTCAATTTGATTTAATTAATTCAACACTTGAATTAATTTAATTATTTGGACTCTACTAGGTCCACTAGTGTTTAATTAATTCAACACTTGAATTAATTTAATTTAGTCCATAATAATGTTTATGTAAATCACAATTTTCAAATACATTATTTATTTGGCCAACTTTTAATTTAAGAACACATTCATAAATTAAAATTACATTTCTCTCATAGAAGTCATACTTCTATTTTTCCTTACGCTTATAAACTCATTTATAAGCCGTTCAACACATTGAACTATTTTACTTCTCAACAGGATCTAGAAAGCTAGTACTTGTGGGGCCCTCAATGGTTCACTGATACAACTAGCCGTGGGTTCACATCTCCATGTGATTCGGACTATACATGTCCTTATTTGAGCATACCCCAATTGCTCCATTCTTATTTATCAACTCCTTGATAATAAGAATGTCAGAGTTCAAGTCTGATAGTACCCAACCAATCATGTTAAACGCCTAGCCGCATCGCTTACATGATTCCTTAGGTATCAAATGATAGTGCCTGCAAAAACCATTCAATTATGGTTAGCGTACAGTACGGTCCCTTCATCTCATATATCCCGACCGATTCGACAACTATTGGTATATCGAGAGTTGTCAATAAATCGATACTATGTGTCATGCCGTAGTTGCATCGATGGTGTAATCTATGAAACTCCTTTCATAATTACCACCATACCCTGATCAGATATTTCACACTACATATACATGAAAACTCATAGGATATCCATACCTGAAGGTAAGCGGTGAATACCCGACTACAATGCATCGACTCCTATATGTTTCGACAGAACACCCAACCTTGCCACCTGATGACCCCTTGAGAGTCGGTAAACAAGTCAAAGTGCAATGCTAGCACATAGAGTCTCAATGTTGTCCCGGGTCATAAGGACTAATGGTGTACAACCATAAACTAGGACGTTTCCACTCGATAAGTGAGAACCACTTGGAAAGTCCTTAATGGAGGGTTGTTCAGTGCACTCTACCAGGAGCACCTATCTGCATGCTTGGACATCACAATGTCCCCTACCAATGAAACATGGTACTCACATCGCAGATACTAGTCTCAAACTCGAGCGGCCTATATCCTTCTTAGCGGCGGCTGAATCGACTAGGAACTGTTTAGAATATACAGTATTCCAAATATGAGTTTCATGATGCTCATCATATGAGCAACTCATATTCTTTCTACTATTTGTATATTCAAGGACTTTATCTATGCAACTAGCATGGGTATACAGATAAAGATGTGCCAAAACAATAATTTTAAATATAATTAAAATAAAGATCGTTTATACATAGAGTTTCATTTTGAACACTCGGCCAACACTTGGCTCGACGGGCACCTACTCTACATCCTGGGCCTGCTCCTCTGTCAAAGCAAATACTCTGGCCTGCTGTCTAGGAGGTTGGCTCACGGTCTGGCTACCTCCTGGCCTCTGCTGTGACGGAGTATTCGGTGGTGGCTGAAAGGAATGAACAACTGACGATCGTCCCCCCGTCTGGGCCACTGATCCAGATGACTCCGCTCCCTGGGATCTATGGGAACCTCTCTGTGGACACATTCTAGCAAAGTGTCACTGCTGTCTGCAGATGTTGCAACTACCGGATACTCCTTGGCATTGCTCTGTTGGATGTCTCCCTCCGCAATTTCTGCAATACACCCCAGTATAACTCTGGCTCTGTCTGAAACCACTGGAGCTCGAAGAAATGCTGCCAGACTTCTTAAATTGTTTCCCTCTGGCTTTCAGAAAATCTTTCTTTCAACCACTGCTACTGCCACTCTCAAATCTGGGAGGTGGTTGTTGTGGTCTCGGTGCTGGGGCAACATACGATGCTTTCCTCTGTCTCATCAGGCCTGCTTCGGCTCCCTTTGCTCTATTCAAGGCATCAGCAAAGTTATTCGGTCGCCCGGTGTTGACCAATGTAATGATCTCGGGGTTCAGTCCATTGATAAACTGATCGGAAACGGCCTCGTCATTCTCGGCAACATGTGGAGCAAATCTCAACAAGGTAGAGAACTTGGCCACATACTCTTCAATGTTTAACTGGCCCTGTCTCAAATTTGCAAACTCTGCACCATTGTCTTTTCTGTACGACACTGGAAAAAATCTCTGATAAAACTCAACTTTAAAGACATTCCAAGTAATAGTCGTACCTCGATGCTCCAACGCTCTCTTCGTCGTGATCCACTAGTTTTTTGCAACATCATGCAATTGGTGCCCAATCAATAGGACTCGCCGCTCATATGTGTAATCCAAGGAATCAAATTGCATCTCAATTTCATCTAACCAACACTCACAGTCAACCGAAGTCTCTGTTCCTTTCAGGGTTGGCGGTTTGAACGACTGAAACCTCTTTAACATTGTTTCCATCGGTGTAGCTGTCACATCCATCGGATTTGCAGATGTACTACCCTGTTCTGGGACTCTTCGGAGAGGAATATCTGATTATCAAAAGGATTAGTAGCCCAATGCAACAATTCTGTTTCAGTCCCCCTCCGATCATCTTACTGCTGATCAAGAATCGGTTCTGATTCATTCTCAAAAAATACATATTACCAAATCAAAATAGATAAATCAAGTAACATGTATTTCAAAGCAATAAACATGCTAGCAATCAAGAGCAAGTAAAGAAAACTCATTCTACCTCGCTCACTAGCTCCTATCTCAGTCTAATCAGACCTATTGCTCTGATACCACCTGCTGTGGTGACCCGAACCTAAATCGTTTCTTAATCATTATTAGGATCATCTAATTAATCAAGGTCTAATTTTTTTTTAAAATACAGATGCGGAAACATAATGGAATTAATCTGATATGAATATCAACATAAAGTACAAGTCATGTACAACATATGTTTATCGCAAACTAAAGTTCAGCCACTACATCAAGTACTGAAAATCAATCTATTCTAAGTCCGGATCTCCACGCTAATCTTGAATCTATCATTCTCTTCGTGACCCTGATCCTGTCCCACCTGTTATCATGCACACATACAAACAAGACAACTGCCGGATAACTCCGGTGAGAAGGACATCCCAGTATAAACAATGAATACGTGCAATCATATAACAAATATACAAGCATGAAACATATATCAATAGCATGTATCAAATCAAAAGACATGAATCAATATAAACCGTAAATAAAACTCTGGGCTCTTCACTTTAGACTCGACTCATTTCTAATCTAGGGATCCCGGTTGAATAAGAACGCAACGTTCTCCCACCTACATTCCCCAGCCAGATGGTGGTACGTACTTATTCCCAGACTTTGGCTATCTATATCGAATATCTGCAATAGAATTCAATCTACTCCTAAGCACATCGATATATACCCAAAAGTCCAGTGACTTGGCGGTTCTGCCAAAGACTAGGCATATCTGTCCAAGACTCTAAATCATGCTTTACTATAAATCAATAGAATAAGCATATAAATATCACACATTGCAACAAATCAAGGCAATGGTGATTCAGTATTTGATTTTGGGAAACTCAAGTCAAATCAAACTCGAGTTGTTCAATCTCATATCATCATTGATTTAAACCTTTCTTTTTGTAAATCTGATATTGTCGAAGTCTCGGATTCAAAGCTTGTCAATACTCAATCTGGCAATGAAAATATCGAGGAATACAATATCAATACCCCACTCAATCAATAATGGATGTAATCAGAACTACATCAAATTCTGTTTCAACGGTATACCTGCACAATCTCAATATACCCAGCAATACAAATTAATACATATCAATTCCTGTAATTCACAATCAATAACAACACAAATCTGATATCAAATCTCAATCATATCTAATCTGAAATTCATAACAATTTCATACGGTAACTGTTCTTCAATCCGTTTTCAATTATACGATGTCAAACATGTCAAGAACATCATATATGAATCATATCCGATTCTGGCAATACCATAATTTCAACTCACATAAAAAACATAAGAAACTTATGTCCAGTTGAAGCTCTCGTTGATATAAACACAGTACTGAAATCGGATTGAAAATCTAACGGGTGGATCTTGCACAAATCACAAATATATGAATGTGAAGGCGTAAGGATTTTGCTTAACTTTCCTGAAGCTCTGAAAGGGGATCGGTTACGGTGACCGGAAGCGCAACGGAAGTTAAAAATTTTGATTTATCATGAGAAAATTTCGGCCACCACATATAATGTGCAGAAAATACAATAAAACACAAAAATGACATTCATAGTGTGTTTCGAATTTTACCTATCAATCACAAGGATTGATGTATGGCTCCAACTAAGGTGTAAACAACTTAGCTCTTCAATGGTAGAAACTATCTTCAAGCTTCCTTTGAGCACTCCTTGCTCAAATATTAAGCCCACCACCAACTAGGTAGATCCCCTCAAATTTTGCACTAGAAAAATAGGAGGATTTTTCAAATAGAATCGAAGTATTTTTCATTCCTCAACACTTGAAGAAGAAAAGAGAGGAAAAACTTGGAGAGAAGAAGGATGAAGTTTCGGCCATGCATGTATGAATGAAAGGGAAGGGAGACTTGTCTTGGTCTTGCAAAAAGTAGAGACAAAAGTAGCATGCCAAACCTTGATATTTGAAAAAGTTGTCTCCAACCCTTCACCTCCCATGCATGCATATATTATATGGTTTTTAACAAATTAAAAACCATGGACTAAATTTAATTATCTCAAACATATTTGAGACTAATTAAAAATTACTTGAATTTACCCAAGTCTCACTAGTTAAATAATTAATTTAAATTGAGCTCTACAAGACTCAATATGATTTAATTAATTCAACACTTGAATTAATTTAATTATTTGGACTCTACTAGGTCCACTAGTGTTTAATTAATTCAACACTTGAATTAATTTACTAGGTCCACTAGTGTTTAATTAATTCAACACTTGAATTAATTTAATTTAGTCAATAATAATGTTTATGAAAATCACAATTTTCAAATACATTATTCAATTGACCAACTTTTAATTTAGGAACACTTTCATAAATTAAAATTTACATTTCTCTCATAGAAGTCACACTTCTAATTTTCTTTACGCTTATAAACTCATTTATAAGCCGTTCAACACATTGAACTAATTTCTTCTTTATAGAAGTCATACTTATAATTTTCCTTACGCTTATAAACTCCTTTATAAGGCGTTCAACACATTGAACTATTTTTACTTCTCAACGGGATCTAGAAAGCTAGTACTTGTGTGGCCCTCAATGGTTCAGAGCATACCCCAATTGCTCCATTCTTACTTATCAACTCCTTGATAACAAGAATGTCAGAACTCAAGTCTGATAGTACCCAACCAATCATGTTAAACGCCTAGCAGCATCGCTTACATGATTCCCTAGGTATCAAATGATAGTTCCTGCAAGAACCATTCAATTATGGTAAGCGTACAGTACGGTCCCTTCAACTCATATATCCCGACCGATTCGACAACCATTGGTTTATCGAGAGTTGTCAATGAATCGATACTATGTGTAATGTCGTAGTTGCATCGATGGTGTAATCTATGAAACTCCTTTCATAATTACCACCATACTCTGATCAGAGATTTCAACCTACATATACATGATAACACATAGGATATCCATAACCGAAGGTAAGCGGTGAATCCCCGACTACAATGGATCGACTCCTATATGTTTCGACAGAACACCCAACCTTGCCACCTGATGACCCGATGAGAGTCGGTAAACAAGTCAAAGTGTAATTCTAGCACATAGAGTCTCAATGTTGTCCCAGGTCATAAGGACTAATGGTGTACAACCATAAACTAGGACTTTTCCACTCGATAAGTGAGAACCACTTGGATAGTCCTTTTATGGAGGGTTGTTCAGTGCACTCTACCAGGAGCACCTATCTGCATGCTCGGACATCACAATGTCCCCTACCAATGAAACATGGTACTCACATCGCAGATACTAGTCTCGAACTCTAGCGGCCTATATCCTTCTTAGCGGCGGCTGAATCGACTAGGAACTCTTTAGAATATACAGTATTCCAAATATGAGTTTCATGATACTCATCATATGAGCATCTCATATTCTTTCTACTATTTGTATATTCAAGGTTTTTATCTATGCAACTAGCACGGGTATACAGATAAAGATTTGCCAAAACAATAATTTTCAAATATTATTAAAATAAAGATTGCTTATACATAGAGTTTCATTGTGAACATTCGGCCAACACTTGGCTCGACGGGTACCTACTCTAACAATCTCCCACTTGCACTAGAGCCAACTACCCATATGCTTCAAGCCTATTGATTCGCGATGCATCTCGAATAATGGTCCAGGTAAAGGCTTAGCTAGTGGATCAGCAACTTTATCTGCGGAGCCGACTATGTCAAAAGACACTTCTTCCTCTTTCCACAATCTCTCCGAGGATGTGGTACTTTCTCAATACATGTTTGGACTTCTGATGAGACCTAGGCTCATTTGCTTGAGCTATAGCTCCCGTGTTGTCACACAACACCGGGACAGGAGCAACTACATTAGGAATGAAGTCCAACTCTTAGACAAAATTCATTATCCAAACATCCTCCCATGCTGCATCTGATGCAGCAATGTATTCGGTCTCTGTGCTGGAATCCGTAGTATTGTCTTGCTTGGAACTCTTCCAAGAGACAGCAGCACCAATGAGCATGAATACAAACCCAGAGGTTGACTTCGAGTCATCGATATCGCTTTGGAAGCTAGAGTCGGTATAGCATTCCAATTTAAGTTCTCCACCCCATAGACCAAGAACAATTTATTGGTCCTTCTCAACTACTTGAGGATGTCTTTCACAGCTTTCCAGTGTGGAAGACCAGGGTTCGATTGATATCTACTCACTACACTTAGTGCAAAAGCCACGTAAAGACGTGTAGATATCATCCCATACATGATGCTACCAATCGTAGATGCATAAGGAATGCTTGTCATCGCCGCTATCTCTGCATTAGTCTTGGGAGACAGACTTGGATAAGGACACGCCATGACACATTGGTAGGTGTCCTCTCTTGGGCTCATCCATCGAGAACCGCTTCACGATGGTATCAATGTATGTGGACTGGGTGAGACCAAGCAATCTTCTTGATCTATCTCTATAGATCTATATTCTCAATACAAAAGATGCTTCACCCAAGTCCTATATCGAGAACTCACTTGCTAAACATATTTTAGTTGATTGCAACATTCCTACATCATTCCCAATGATTAGAATGTTATCAACATAAAACACCAGGAATGTCACAACACTCCCACTGACCTTCTTATACACACAGGGTTCCTCAGGATTCTTAGCAAAACAAAACTCTTTGATTGTACGGTTGAATCTGAGGTTCCAACTCCTAGATGCCTGCTTTAGACAATAAATAGATATTTGAAGTTTGCATACCATATGCTCACTTTCGATAGATGTAAACCCTCAAGGTTTGAGACATGTAAATATCTTCCTTAATATATCCATTAAGAAAGGCTGTCTTGACATCCATCTGCCATATCTCATAGTCATACCATGCAGCTATGGCTAGCAAAATCCTTATGAACTTGAACAATGCAACTGGAGAAAAGGTTTCCTCAAAGTCAACTCCTTGTCTTTGAGTATATCATTTTGCCACCAATCGCGCCTTGAAGGTCAATACCTTCCCATCCGCCCCATGTTTCCTCTTGTAAATCCATTTACACCCTATGGGAACAATTCCCTCAGGTGGATCCACGAGATTCCACACTTGGTTCGAATGCATGGAATTCATCTCAGATTCCATCGCTTCAAGCCACTTGGATGAATCGGCATCAGATAATGCTTCCTTGAAGGTCCTTGGATCACATCCAAGGTTAGGCTCATCATGGCCCTCTTCAAGAAGCAGACCATACCTCATAGGTGGTCTCGAGACTCTCTCGGATCTTCTAGGAGCTTGTATCTCCTCTCTTGGCTCTTTGGGTGTGGGTTCTACAATTGTGGGTGTTTCTCGTACCTCTTCGAGTTCTATCATCTCCCTTTTTCTATCCAATAGAAAATTCCTTTTCCAAAAAGGTTGCATTCCTAGAAACAAACACCTTTATTTCTTGGGGATGATAGAAATAATATCCCACAAAATTCTTTGAATATCCCACAAAGAAACATAAAATGGATCGACTATCCAATTTATCTCCCACTACCTGCTTCACATAAGCAGGGCACCCCCATATTCTAAGACAAGAATATTTGGGAGGCTTACCCATCCATATCTCATATGGTGTTTGCCTTTGAATGGACATTTAATGGAATATCTTTCAATTTTAAGTTATAGAGATTGTTTTCAAGTTCACCAATACCAATCAAACATTCATTCATGTAAATGTTGCAAACAACTTTGCTAAATAAACAAGAATATCCATTTTTATCAGCATAGAAAAGGAAACAATGTTTTTCACAAAATTAGGTACAAACAAAACATCTCATAAAATTAACTTAAAACTATTGTTCAATAATAAGTAAACATATTCAATAGCCTTGGCAGCAACTCTTGCCCCAATGCCCATCCTCTAGAAGGTCACACCTTCCTTAAGCTTCCTACTTCTTCCCATCACCTGTAACTCATTACAGAGATGTGAGTCACAATCGGTATCTAATACCCAAGAAGTAGAGTTAATTGAAATGTTTACTTCAATTTAGAACATACCGTTTTCAGAACTCTTCTGGGCCAGATATTCCTTGCAATTTCGCCTCCAATGTCCAGGCTTCTTGCAATGATGACAAACATCACTAGTCTTGTCAGCCTTAACTGGTGTGGCTGCCACAACGGGATTCGGAGATTGCCTCAACAAGGGCACGTTCTTCTTGGGACGTTGGAAAGAACGCTTCTTTCCATTCCCATGTGGATCGATCTTCGTACCAAATGAAGAACCCACATAAAGAACCAACTTCTCTTTCTTGATGGTTGATTCAAACGTAACAAGAATATTCACCAACTCCTCAAGGGTCGGCTCCATCTTGTTCATGTTGAAGTTCACCACAAAAGGATCAAATGAGCTAGGTAATGATAACAGCAACATGTCGGTGGTCAACTCCGAAGGCAAGATCATATTCATGCCAACGAGCTTATCCACGAGCCCAATCAACTTCAGGCCATGCTCATGGACCAAGGCCCCATCTGGCATGCGCATAGTGATCAGCTCCTTGACGGTAGCATGCCTAAGAGGCCGTGTTTGCTCACCAAAGAGCTCCTTGAGATGCAAAAGAATGTCAGCAGCACTCTTTGACTCCTCAAAACGCCTCTGCAGCTCATCATTCATAGAAGTCGGCATATAACACCTGGCTATCAAGTCATGGTCACACCATTCCTTGTAAGCCTGCAATTCCTCAGGAGTGCAGTCAGTCGGAGCCTCAACAGGGGCGACTCAGTCAGTGTATATGCTACCCTTTCCGAATTCAAGACGATTTTCAGGTTTCTTAGCAAAGTGAGGTAATTAGGCCCAGTTATATGTGTTTGTCGAGTATTATGGATATCGGATTGCGAATCGAAGAAATTGTCAATTTGTACTGAAAAATAAAAACAGATAAATGTTGATGACTATTTTAAAATATTTAGTAAGATATGAAGTTTGGACTTTTACTTTATAAATATTCGCTCCCACTGTTTTGACATCTTTCACTACCCTCTAGTGAAAACGGGAAACTCCTTTCCTCAGTAGGTACGTAAGGTCCAATTAGCGAATTATGATCCCGAATAATATCAGCCAATCACAATTCCTAAAAGGTAGTTTCCAATTGCATCACAATGCAACCCTCTACGTAAACTTTTGTCTCACGTTTGATTAGGACCCAATAATATGACGTCGTTCATCTTCCCGTGTAAAGCCTTACCCATCGATGTTGAACCTTAATGGACGGTCGCCATGAGTTCCCCCAATAATATGAGCTGAAGTCATGGGAGTTCCATGTAGTTCTCATCACCATGTCAATGGATGTCACAGCTTTCCGGCACCCAAAGCTCCCCCAATAATATGAGCCGAGCCCCGAGTACGGGTAGCGTTCATCATGCACCCATTGTCGACGGAAGACATGGAAATTATAAACAAATTTATAATTCCCCTTTTCGGGCTTGATATTAATTTTGAATCTTATTCAAAATGAGGGTTTTTAATTTTGAAAGGTCTCATCATTAATTTTTATTTTAAAAGCTCGTCATGTTTGATCGTATATTTGCCGGATTCATGCAACTTTGTTATTATCATAATAAAAACGCCCATACTCATTATTTATAACATATCATGCATATATTATAAACAGTAAACAAACAAGGATTATCAATCGTCCCAATACTAACGGCTAGGTCCAATCCTAGGGAAATGCACGGGATGCAAATGCAACTATTACATAAGCTTCCAATATTTACATGTCTTCTATCTTCATAATCATCATGGCCACCATCTTCCAATCTTGATCATCCACTATACTAATATTTACAAATAAATATCCATGACAAATAGGGATACATCTCATGGGTTGGGAACGGGCCATAAACCAAGCCCACTTTATAAATTGATAATTATTACAATCATTCAACACAAAATATCCTAGCATACACCTAGCAAATTGGGCTTGGGCTTTTGATCATCCTTCATGCATAATATCACATATCATACACCATCAATTAATTATCACAATAATTAATTGATCCAATATTATATATCTTGATCCAATCACTAACCGCCACGATTATAAACTAAATTAACAAAGTATACAAACACCTTTGTCTACTTTCCAATTAATTTATTTATAATCGAATTTCTTGTAAATCACCATTTACTATAAATATTTAAAGTCCAACTTAAAATATTTATTTCATGAGAAAATGTTTGCAACTTTTGTAATTTTAAACTTAAGGTCCCAAAAATTCATTTTTCACCAAAAAGGTTTTGGCCCATTTAAAATTCACAAATATGTTAGCCATCCAATGGCCCAACAACTCAAGGCCCATGACACTTTGATAATCCAAAACACTTTTGTAAACCCTAGTCGTCATCGCCGGAGCTCCGTCGCCGGATTCCGGCAACAAAAATTTTTATTTTTTTTTATTTTTGAAGGGCTGTTCGGGAAGCCCCTCAGGCAGCCCGAGCTGCCCGAAACGGGAAGCATGTTGCTGCCCGAAATAATGCCCTAAAAACCTTGATTTTTGGTTGCAAAATTTCATCTCAAGCGGTTAGAAATCGATCTCAACATAATATCTTGTATTTGCTACACAAAAACGTAACCATAGCTCGGATACCACTTGAAAGGGGATCGATTACGGTGACCGGAAGCGCAATGGAAGTTAAAAATTTTGATTTTTCATGAGAAAATTTCGGCCACCACATATAATGTGTAGCAAATACAATAAAACACAAAAATAACATTCATAGTTTGTTTAGAATTTTACCTATCAATCACAAGGATTGATGTATGGCTCCAACTAAGGTGTAAACACCTTAGCTCTTCAATGGTAGAAACTATCTTCAAGCTTCCTTTGAGCACTCCTTGCTCAACTATTAAGCCCACCACCAACTAGGTAGATCCCCTCAAATTTTGCACTAGAAAAATAGGAGGATTTTTCAAAGAGAAGTATTTTTCATTCCTCAACACTTGAAGAAGAAAATAGAGGAAAAACTTGGAGAGAAGAAGGATGAAGTTTCGGCCATGCATGTATGAATGAGGGGGAAGGGAGACTTTTCTTGGTCTTGCAAAAAGTATAGACAAAAGTAGCATGCCAAGCCTTGATATTTGAAAAAGTTGTCTCCAACCCTTCACCTCCCATGCATGCATATATTATATGGTTTATAACAAATTAAAAACCATGGACTAAATTTAATTATCTCAAACATATTTGAGACTAATTAAACTTTACTTGAATTTACCCAAGTCTCACTAGTTAAATAATTAATTTAAATTGAGCTCTACAAGACTCAATATGATTTAATTAATTCAACACTTGAATTAATTTAATTATTTGGACTCTACTAGGTCCACTAGTGTTTAATTAATTCAACACTTGAATTAATTTAATTTAGTCCATAATAATGTTTATGAAAAATCACAATTTTCAAATACATTATTCAATTGGCCAACTTTTAATTTAGGAACACTTCCATAAATTAAAATTTACATTTCTCTCATAGAAGTCACACTTCTAATTTTCTTTACGCTTATAAACTCATTTATAAGCCGTTCAACACATTGAACTAATTTCTCCTTTATAGAAGTCATACTTCTAATTTTCCTTACGCTTATAAACTCCTTTATAAGGCGTTCAACACATTGAACTATTTTTACTTCTCAACGGGATCTAGAAAGCTAGTACTTGTATGGCCCTCAATGGTTCACTGATACGACTAGCGGTGGGTTCATATCTCCATGTGATTCGGACTAAACATGTCCTTATATGAGCATACCCCAATTGCTCCATTCTTACTTATCAACTCCTTGATAACATGAATGTCAGAACTCAAGTCTGAAAGTACCCAACCAATCATGTTAAACGCCTAGCAGCATCGCTTACATGATTCCCTAGGTATCAAATGATAGTGCCTGCAAGAAACATTCAATTATGGTTAGCGTACAGTACAGTCCCTTCAACTCATATATCCCGACCGATTCGACAACCATTGGTTTATCGAGAGTTGTCAATGAATCGATACTATGTGTCATGTCGTAGTTACATCGATGGTGTAATCTATGAAACCCCTTTCATAATTACCACCATACTCTGATCAAAGATTTCAACCTACATACACATGATAACACATAGGATATCCATACCCGAAGGTAAGTCGTGAATCCCCGACTACAATGCATCGACTCCTATATGTTTCGACAAAACAACCAACCTTGCCACCTGATGACCCCATGAGAGTCGGTAAACAAGTCAAAGTGTAATTCTAGCACATAGAGTCTCAATGTTGTCCCGGGTCATAAGGACTAATGGTGTACAACCATAAACTAGGACTTTTCCACTCGATAAGTGAGAACCACTTGGATAGTCCTTTTATGGAGGGTTGTTCAGTGCACTCTACCAGGAGAACCTATCTGCATGCTCGGACATCACAATGTCCCCTACCAATGAAACATGGTACTCACATCGCAGATACTAGTCTCGAAATCTAGCGGCCTATATCCTTCTTAGCGGCGGCTGAATCGACTAGGAACTCTTTAGAATATAGAGTATTCCAAATATGAGTTTCATGATACTCATCATATGAACATCTCATATTCTTTCTACTATTTGTATATTCAAGGTCTTTATCTATGCAACTAGCATGGGTATACAGATAAAGATTTGACAAAACAATAATTTCAAATATTATTAAAATAAAGATTGCTTATACATAGAGTTTCATTGTGAACACTCGGCCAACACTTGGCTCGACGGGCACCTACTTTAACAAGCTCTTCCCCATTTCATTTATGAAGGAATGATGTATATATATATATATATATATATCAAGTTGCATGTAACAGAAACGTGGCTCATTTTCCATACATATCAAGCGGCGCTCGGGCGGTTGCAATTTACCGCTCGGGCGCGAGATGTTCTGTTCGAGCCTTCAAGTTGCTATACACTGGCGTTCGGGCGGTCAAAAACTACCGCTCGGGCGCCAGACTCTCTGTCCATGAACTATCCTTGTTGAACATTGGCACTTGGGCGGTCAAAAACTACCGCTCGGGCGCCAATAGTTATGTTCAAAAATTGCATAATTCATATGCTTTTCCAAATCTGGTCTCGGAATGGTCCGTCTATAATAACATCAACTAAAAATCAATTGTGGGGACCCGGGCTCTAACTCAATTCTTTTGGGATTTATTGGATCTTTGCTCGAAAATGTGGGTCAAAATTTTGCTTTTAACATTAATTCAAATATATAATCAAAGCATCACATGTCTTTATAATAATTAAACAACATCATGTACATACATGTCTGCTTAGTACAATCATACACTAGTGTTCAAATCCCAACTACAAACATAAGTAGTAACAGTCTAATAGGAAACACTAGAAATCTTCAACGCCCGAGATCTCCACGCTATCGTCAATCTCTCATCTAGCTCGAGACCCAGATCCTGCCCCACCTGTTGCCATGCATACATACAGACACGACAACAGCCGGATAACTCCGGTGAGAACATATCCCAGTATAAAACATGTATGCATGCAATGTAATAATCATGTGCAAAGGCATAGCATATATCAGGTAACATGAATTAAAATCTAAACATGTAAAGGAATACAAATCTGTATTCAACATCAAATTCTTGACTCAATTCGTTTCTAATCTAAGGATCCCGGTGTGAATAAGACGGTCTGTCACCTACCCAACCACTCGGGGTGATGGTACGTCTTATTCCTAGACTTCGGTCAACTCTGTATCGAGGGTCTACACATAGAGAAAATCTGCTACTATGCGTCGATACACCGAAACGTCTAGTTTTGGCCGATCTGCCAATATCTCCTATCTCAGGACTCAATATAAATCAATAAACAAGACATTACATAATCAAATGTAATAACAATCTAGTATGTGATTTAGGGAAACTTGTATCAAATCTGAACCGAGTTGTGAAATCCCGTGACCACATGAATTATACCTTTCTAGTCGAACAATCGGTCGTAGACGAGTTCTCGAATGCAATATAGCCAATACAAATCTGAAATGGCAATATGAAGACACATTCTATCAAAATACATCTCAATCAACTCAATGTACAAATCTGTAAATGATTTCAATGAAATTCAACGGCGTAACGGCGTAGTCTCGCGATACCGATAACTCAATCTCAACATATATCAACAATATACAGTTCTCAACTCATCATCATCATCATAAGCATAGGACAATACTCAAAATCTGTATCACTTCTGTAATGCCCGAGAATTTGATTATCGTAATTTGCTATGAGATTAGTGAATTAAATAGATATAATTGTAAACGGGCCACTACGAGACCAAATTGGACAAAGAATATAAATTTCATAAGTTTCGGGCAGAACTAGTGGCGCCCGAGCGGTAGAAAGTGACCGCCCGAGCGCCAATGTGCAATGGAATTATGTTCGGGCAGAATGTGTGGCGCCCGGGCGGTAATTTATGACCGCCCGAGCTTCAGAACTTAGCATTGCGGGCAGAACCTTCCGTGCCCGGGCAGTAGAACTTAACCGCCCGAGCGCCGAGCTCGCGCCCGGGCGGTAAGATTTGACCGCCCGAGCGCCAAACCAGAATTGGCAAGAATGAGCCACGTATCTTTGCATGCAACTCATGATATATATAAACGAATTTTTCCTCAGAAAATGATAAGGAAACAAGAAGAAATAGAGAGAAAGGCTTCCGAGGGAAAAAGCTTGAAATCCTTACGCCTTTTTATTTCAATCCGTCCGTCAAATTTGAAATCTGACTTCGGTACCGTGTTCCTATCGTTTTAGGCTACGCGTGGACGTAAGTTTTACTATGTTTTGGCATGTCTTGAAATTATGATGTTGAAAGAATCAGATATGATTCATATATGTTGTTTCTGACATATTAGACATCGTATAATTACAAACGGATTTAAGAACGGACACCGTATAGAATTGTTATGAATTTTAGAGTTGAATTGACTGGGTTTTGGTACCAGATTTATACCATTATCAGTTATAAATTAGGGGAATTGATGTAGATTGTTTAATATGGAGATTGTGCAGTTGAAATGGTACCGAGATCAAGTATTTAATTGGATATGTGTGGATTGAGAATAGAGATTGATAGAAAATGTATCAATATATCTCTTTCAGATTGGATTGACAGACTTGATATCAACTTCGAGACTTCGACGACAAGAAAGGTATAAACCATGTTGTTTGGGAAGCCACAACTCAAATAAGATATTATTTGAGTTTCCCAAACCAAAATCACATACTAGTATTGTTATATATATGGTAACATGTTTATGACTTGTTTATAGAATTATATGCAAATCTTGTTATATGATTATGCTTTGATTATAGAAATGTATTCAAGCATGTAAGATTATTGTGATATTCAGATATGAATATGAGCATGCTTTGTTACAGATTGATAGTCATTGCATTTAAGATAGGAGAGTCGTTGGCAACCATTGTCAACTATCTAGATGTTCGGTGTATCTCAACTTAGGAGCAGCCTTGACTCCTATTGCAGTCGTTGATACAGCTCAGACCGAAGTCTAGGAATAAGACGTACAGTCACCCCGAGTGGAGGGTAGGTGACAGCCATTGACGTCTTATTCACACCGGGATCCCTAGAGTTCTAGTCGAGTCGAGTCCAGATATGGTTTGATTCGCATTGCATTGCATGTGCATATGATGTCATTCATGATAGCATGTTTCATGTTTAATTGATTATATGCATGTATACATGTTTATACTGGGATTTGTTCTCACCGGAGTTTCTGGCTGTTGTTATGTCTGTATGTGTGCATAACAACAGGTGGGGCAGGATCTGGGTCACGCAGAGGATGAGAGATGGACATAGCGTGGTGATCTCGGGCATAGCACAAGAACTAGTAGTTGTACTTTTGGCGTGTACTGTATTTAATTACTAGTTGTCGAATATGGTTTGGAACCAAACATATTTGTATCTTATGTTTGTATATTATGTTGTTGAATAACATAGAATCTTCTTGTGTTAACTTTCATTTGAGTTAATGTAAAAGAAAAAATTTGACCCACTTTTTATATTAATGATCCATTTAATCCCGAAGCAAAGAATTAGAGCCCGGGTCCCCACAACTTCAATCTACACATGCTGGAAACTAACAACCGTAGCATATAACATCCGTTTCTTGATCCGGTTGCGAATATATCATGCTCCATACCTCAAGAACACAATATAACTAACATATTACATTTTCTCCAACATCTATAATTCGAAACATGTTGGAATTACATAAAACTTACATCACCTTGTAGCCGTCGATGCAAGGAACACAAATCTTAACTCGGAATACCAATCGGATGGCTAAATCATTCAAACTCCCAAGTTAAAGATCAAAAGAAATGAAAGCTTTCTCCCTGAATTCTCTCGGCTCTCAGATGGTGAAGTGCAAGGAAATGAAGACACATAATCTATATTGCATGGTTTAGAACACATGGTTCATTCTTCAAAGGCCACGCATGACCGCAGGTGCGGTAGTTCAGGAGCACGGGTGCGCTGTGTTCACGGCGAGTTCATCCAAAAATGCAGCACCTAGACCGCGGGTGCGGTCCCTGCATGACCGCGGGTGCTGTCTCACCACCGCGGGTGCGGTCTCGCTTGCACCGCGGGTGCGGTCTTGCTTCGGATAAATTCACCAACTTTCTGTCTAAACACCGCGGGTGTTGTGTCTCTTAGCACCGCAGGGGCGGTGTGGCTTCGGCCATGCTCGCTCAAAATTCCATAATTCATGAAATAGTTTATACTTTCATCTTATGACATGCATTCTCATATCTTCCAAGTCTTATGCCAATGAAAACTCAAAATCTCGAGCCTTACATTTCTCCCCCTCTAAGAAATGATTTCGTCCTCGAAATCGCATGTCATTCTATAATGCAAGCATAAAAGATAATAACGTTAAGGTTAAATAAATACTTACATCATCAAAATAACTCGGGGTGTTTCTGTCGCATATCTGCTTCCGTCTCCCAAGTCGCTTCCTCGATGCCATGACGACTCCATTGAACCTTCAAAAGTGGAATAATCTTCGTTCTGAGCTTCTTTTCTTTCCGATCAAGAATATGTATCGGTTTTTCAACATAACTCAGAGTCTGATCTAATTCGGCTTCTTCAGGCTGAATGACATGAGAATCATCTGGCATATATCTGCGCAACAACGATATATGGAATACGTCATGTATTCCCGACAACGAAGGAGGAAGAGCAAGTCTGTAAGCTCGATTGCCAATCTTTTCAAGAATCTCATACGGACCGACGTATCTAGGAGACAACTTTCCACGCTTGCCAAATCTGACAATGCCTCTGAAAGGTGAAATCTTTAGAAATACTCGGTCTCCCTGTTCAAATATCAATGGTCTGCGTCTGATATTGGCGTATTTTGCTTGCCTATCCTGTGCCGTCTTCATTCGCTTCTGAATGATCTTCACTTTCTCGGTCATCTCACGGATCATATCAGGTCCCAACTCTGGTACCTCGGAGATATCATCCCAGTACAACGGAGATCTGCACTTCTTTCCGTATAAAGCTTCGAACGGTGCCATCTCAATGCTAGTATGATAGTTGTTGTTGTATGAAAACTCACACAACGGCAATGAATCTTGCCAACTAGTACCAAAATCTAGTACTACAGCTCTCAGCATGTCCTCTAAAGTCTGGATAGTCCGCTCTGATTGTCCGTCCGTCTGAGGATGATAAGCAGTGCTCAGGTGTAAAGTCGTACCCAAAGCCTGCTGCAAACTGTGCCAAAAGTGAGAAGTAAATCGTGGGTCACGATCTGATACGATCGACTTCGGCACACCGTGCAATCTAACGACCTCTCTGACATACAACTCTGCCATCTGATCATGTCGGTATGTCATTTTGTACGGTATGAAACAGGCAGATTTGGTCAGTCTGTCAATGATGACCCAAATCGAGTCACAGCCCCGCGAAGATCGAGGTAACTTCGTTACGAAATCCATGGAAATGTGGTCCCATTTCCATTCAGGAATAGATAAACTCTGAAGTAAACCTCCGGGCTTCTTTCTTTCTGCCTTCACCTGCTGGCAATTCAGGCATTTAGACACAAAGTCTGCAATGTCGGTCTTCATCTGTTTCCACCAGAATTGTGTTTTCAGATCATTATACATCTTCCTGCCCCCAGGATGAATGCTGAACCGACTACAGTGTGCTTCTGCCATGATCTGTCGTCTCAAATCGGGAACATCTGGCACTACTAGACGGTTATTCACATTCAAAACAGAATCTCTAACCTGATACTCTGATATATGACCAGCTCTGACCATATCAATCGATTTCTGAACGCTCAGATCAGTTCTCTGCGCCTCTTTGACCCTCAAAATCAAATCTGGCTCAATCTGAATCATAGCAAGTCGCAACGGTCTACTCTCTGTATCAAATGTCAATCCAGACAAGCAACAATCCTCTACTAAATTCGATACACCTACTGTCAACAAGGAAAGAGCAGATACCTTTCGACTCAAGGCGTCTGCCGCTGCATTCGACTTCCCTGGATAGTACTTGATCTCGCAATCAAAATCTTTCAGCAGATCAAGCCATCGTCGCTGCCTCATGTTCAACTCTGACTGAGAAAAAAGGTACTTCAAGCTCTTATGATCGGAATAGATCTCAAATTTCTCGCAATACAAATAATGACGCCGGATCTTCAAGGCAAATACAATCGCCGCTAATTCAAGATCATGAATCGGGTAACGAGTCTCGTGCGGCTTCAGCTGTCTAGAGGCGTACGCTATCACGTGCCCTCGCTGCATAAGAACACATCCTAGCCCTCTGTGAGATGCGTCACAATATACAACAAACTCACCTGTACCTGAAGGAATCGTCAAGACAGGCGCACTAGTCACCCTCTTCTTCAACTCTACAAAACTGGCTTCACAATCTTCGGACCATACAAATGGCATATTCTTCTGTGTCAACTGGGTGATAGGCTTCGCTATATTGGAGAAATCTCGGATAAAACGACGATAATACCCTGCTAGACCCATGAAACTGCGTATCTCTGGCACAGAAGTCGGTCTCGGCCAATTGATCACAGCCTCAACTTTACTCGGATCTACCGCAATACCATCTCCAGATATAATGTGCCCCAAGAAGACAACCTGTTTCAGCCAGAATTCGCACTTGGACAATTTAGCGTATAACTGCTCTTTTCGCAAAGTTTGCAATACAATCCTCAGATGATCTGCATGCTCAGTCAGACTCTTCGAATATACCAATATATCATCAATGAACACAATCACAAAATCATCTAAATATCTCTGAAAGATACGGTTCATCAAACTCATAAATACCGCTGGTGCATTCGTCAAACCGAAAGGCATAACAACAAACTCATAATGTCCGTACCTAGTTCGGAATGCAGTCTCCGGAATATCAACGTCTCTAACTCTGAGCTGATGATACCCTGATCTCAAATCAATCTTCGAGTATACAGAAGATCCCTGTAACTGATCAAATAAATCATCGATGCGCGGCAAAGGATACTTGTTCTTCACTTTTGCCTTGTTCAACTGTCTGTAATCTATACATAACCGCATCGAACCATCTTTCTTTCGAACAAATAGCACCGGAGCACCCCAAGGTGATACACTCGGTCTAATGTACCCCTTGGACAGAAGATCTTCTAACTGTGCTTTCAACTCTTTCAGCTCTATCGGTGCCATCCTATACGGACCTCTCGAAATAGGAACAGAACCGAGCATAAGATCTATGCTAAAATCTACTTCTCGAACTGGAGGCAACCCAGGAATCTCATCAGGGAAAACATCTGCAAACTCGCAAACCACTGGCAGATCTGCCAATGCTGGGCTCGACTTCAATAGATCTAATGAATATACGAGAAAGCCCTCTGCTCCTCTCTGAAGCAATCTACTCATAGTCAGAGCAGATACCAAGGGAATCCGAGATCTGGAACCCTTACCGTAGAATTTCCACTCATCTGTCATTTCGGGTCTGAATCTGACAACCTTGTGGAAACAATCTACAGTGGCCCTGTACTTGGTTAACATATCTACGCCAACTATAAAGTCAAAATCAGCTAAACCAAGTACTATACAATCTAGATCAATCTCATGCCCCTCAAACTGAAGCATACAGTGTCTAACAGTAGTCACAGATATCAAACCACTTCCCAACGGAGATGTGATAGACACTACAGTAGACATCGACTCGACAGGCAAAGAATGCAATAATGCAAAACGTTCAGAGATGAATGTATGGGATGCACCTGTGTCTATCAATACATATGCAGGATAACCGCAAAGGAAACAGTTACCTGCAATGACATCGTCTGGTGCCTCCTGTGCCAGCTCCTCTGTCAGCGCAAACACCCTAGCCTGCTGTCTGGGAGGTTGACTCACTCTCTGACTACCTCCTGGTCTCTACTGGGTCTGTGTAGATGGTGGCTGGAAGGAGTGTACAAAGGATGCCTGTCTCTCCATCTGTGGCACTGGTGCTGATGACCCTGTACTCTGGAATCGTTGTGCACCTCTCTGGGGACAAACTCTGGCAAAGTGTCCCGGTTGCCTACAGATGTTGCAGCGTCCATTAACTCCTTGACACTGCTCCGTGGCATGTCGCCCTCCACACGAACTGCAATACGCGCCACTATAATCTGAACCTTGACCTCTCTGTCGAGATCCACTTGAGCTCGATGAACTACTCCCGGACTTCTTAAACTGCTTGCCCTTAGCCTTCAGAAATTCCTTCTTGCCGCTACCACTGGATCCACTGTCAAATCGAGGAGGAGGTGGTGGAAATTGTACGGTAGTAGGCTGTGGCTGTCTCTGCCCCTGAACACCGTAAGAAGCTCCTCGCTGCCTGATCAAGCCAGCCTCTGCTCCTTTTGCTCTGTTCAGTGCCTCTGAAAAAGTATTAGGCCGTCCAGTGTTCACCAAAGTAAAGACATCTGGGTTCAACTCGTTGATGAACTGATCGGCCACTGCCTCGTCGTTCCCTGCCACATGCGGTGCAAATCGAAGCAATGCAGAAAATTTAGCAACATACTCCTCGATATTCCACTGTCCCTGCCTCAGATTCGCAAATTCAGCTCCTTTATCTTTTCGGTAGGAGACGGGGAAGAAGCGCTGATAGAACTCATCCTTGAAAACTTTCCACGTAATGTCAATGCCTCGGTGCTCCAAGGCTCTCTTCGCAGTCAACCACCAGCTCTTTGCAACCTCTTGCAGCTGATGCCCTATCAATTTCACACGTCGCTCATCAGTATATGCCAAAGACTCAAACAACATCTCGATATCATCAAGCCAGCTCTCACACTCTACTGCACTCTCTGTGCCCTTCAGCGTAGGAGGATGGAAAGACTGAAACCTCTTCAGTAAGGTCTCCATCGGCGTAGCGGTGACATCCATCTGAGCACCTGATGTGCTACCCTGCTCTGGCTGTGGTATACGTCTAGGTGGCATAAATCTGATTATCAAACTGATTAGTATACAATCAATACCATCTGTCTCAGCCCTCCTCTGATCATATACCTCTGATCGAGAATTGGTTCTGATTCAGGCTTGACAAGTATATGCTTTAAATCAACTCTGACACAATACAACATATAACAGGGAAAGCAATAAATCATGCTAGCACATCAAAACAAGGAAGATAACTTGATCTACCCCGCTCATTCTATTCTATCTCAGTCCACAGAACCTACAGCTGTGATACCACCTGTTGTGGGGACCCGGGCTCTAACTCAATTCTTTTGGGATTTATTGAATCTTTGCTCGAAAATGTGGGTCAAAATTTTGCTTTTAACATTAATTCAAATATATAATCAAAGCATCACATGTCTTTATAATAATTAAACAACATCATGTACATACATGTCTGCTTAGTACAATCATACACTAGTGATGTGAATCTTGATACGAATAAATAGCAAACACGATTAAAAATAAATCGCACCCTCTATTCAATTACGATATTAAGATCCGTGTGTTTTCCCGATCTTTTGATTCAAGTATTGTGTGATATTCACCTCTAAACTAGCAAGAGTTTAGAAACAAATAAACACGAGGATAAACAATCGAAAACTATACGAACCTTCGAAGAACTTTGCCTACGACAATCCGCACAAGCAACGATCGACAAACGCCACAAAGTTAAAAACTTTGATAAGTTTGATTTTGATTTAATAAAGCTAAAAGCTTTGAAAAGTTGAGAGAAAATTCTCACAAGTTTGATAAACTCAAAATAATATGTGTATTGTGTTCTAAAAATTCGTTCAACATAGTCTATATATCAAAAGATATCAAGAAATCTAGTTTCCTAACAAAACAAAACTCTAAATAAGGTAATTTTTCTCGGTCAAAACTCTAGGACACGGACCCCGTGTGTGCCTCCGTGTCCGGGTCCGTGTACACTCGGGTAACAACTTCAGCTGGAACAAGGGACACGGACCCCGTGCTCACCTCCGTGTACGGGTCCGTGTAGGCTCTGTAAATCTCAATCTCGAATGTATGAGACACGGACCCCGTGTACACGTCCGTGTAGCCTCGGTCAACTTCTACTTGATTGTGATGCAACCTGAACCCCTCGAGCCTTGTTCCCAAGCCTTCATTGGTTGGATGAAGGGCAACATTCAACATCTTCAAGCGTCCTCTCGGGATTGGTTCTTGAAACGCATAGTGGCTGGCTAGATTCATATCATACTCCCTTTCTTTAAAAAGATTTGTCCTCAAATCTTTTCTTTCTTGATAGCTAGGAAGATCAATACATTTCACGCATTTTCCACAATCCTGCAAGTAGAGTTTAACAATGCTCGGGATCGAACCGGCTATTTCATTAAAATAAAGTAATTGCTCATCCTCACTCTTTTGGGCCATACCTATAATTTCTTCTTTTGTTTGTTTGGCCTCTTTTTCACACAACTCTTTTTTTTCATCAATGGTCATCTCACTCTTTTTATCGCTCTTTTTTTCGACCATCTCATTTTTCTTTTCCCTCAACTCATAACAAATTGATTCATCAATACAAATTACATTCGTTGACAGTTGAGCAAAAGAAACAACTTGCATATCATCTAACAACTCACCTTCCACAGCACAACATTCAATACTCGCATGAGACACAATTGGAATATCAACATTCAAATCATCCACAAGTTTGGCTTCAAGGTTGGAAGTGGAATCCACTATCTTCATATCCTCAATTGTACATTGGCTAATATGATGTCCAAACTCTAGACACCAAACACATTGAATATCACAAGTACTAATTTTTGAAATTTTAGATGTACCTTGATATCCACGTTTTGAACTCCTCGCTGGTGTCGCCATGCTTCTCTCCTCTTTACCCATCCTTCCAATCTCATCCACTCGCCCATACTTTTCACGCATATGTTTAAATTCTTCCTCCATCCTTTTCCCAAATTCGACCAACAATGACTGAAACTCACTATCAAGCATATTTGCACCCCTTTTTGTTTAAAAAAAATTAAATAAATTTTTTTTTCGGATGAACAGTACGCTACAGTAAATCCGGCAAATGAACAGTAACTCCGGCGATGAACAGTGATATCGGATATGAATAGTGATTCCGATTTGAACAGTACCGCGGGTGCTGTGTCTCTTAGCACCGCAAGGGCGGTGTGGCTTCGGCCATGCTCGCTCAAAATTCCATAATTCATGAAATAGTTTATACTTTCATCTTATGACATGCATTCTCATATCTTCCAAGTCTTATGCCAATGAAAACTCAAAATCTCGAGCCTTACATCAATAATCTCAGCTTAACATGATAAAATCTCGGGCATTACAATAAAATAATTGCATTGATGCAAAATCTGCGAGAAAATATAATTGTTGGTTAGAGGTGTATTTTCAAATTATTTAATTGAATTGGGATTTGAAAACCTAATGAAATGAAGGAGTTTTATTAATGGTTTGAAGTTATGTACTTCAAGTCTTGTACTTTTAGATCCCATGCATCGATTGCATTTTTCAGCAAGGTTCGTGTCTACAATTACATTTTTTCTTTCACATATTTCGGTGAAAAGTGATATGAATTTGATCGGACATGGCGTGGTAATAGTTGGAAGGAGAATTAAGAAACATCGTTGTTTCAGACTTTTAAGCTTGATGGAGATCAATGAACAAGAATCAAGCATATTCAAGCAATTGAAAGAGTTCAAAGAAAATTATAATGAAGGATGTCTAGAAACCAAGCATGCGAGTGCAAAAATGACCCGTGAGGGCAGTAGCGCGCGTGCAGCCGCGTGCACCAGGCAAAACCCAGCGCTAGATGTGGCGCACCTGCGCGCCGTGGATCGCACAATGCCGAAAGTGGTGCACCTGCACTGTAACTGTAATGCCCGAGAAATTTATCTTGTTAATCGGAAATGAATTATGGATTAATCAAGGTAATTATAGACGGGACGCGTTCTTGTTAGATTTTGAAATGGAGAATATTGCTTGTGCGTGACTCGAAGGTCTCGCGCATATGCGCGAGCCATGCGAGAAGCCAAAGGAGAAATCCAGAAGGTTTGGCGCACATGCGCGGTTTGAGTGCGCGCACTTGCGCGCTATGTCCAGAAGGTTGGGCGCATATGCGCCGATTAGATAGCGCATATGCGCGAGTTGTTATTATTGTCATTGCCGAGACCAGTAGGTCTCGCGCATATGCGCGGGTGATGTCGCGCATATGCGCGGGTGATGTCGCGCATATGCGCGAGACGTGGAATGCGTAAGGTGAGCCACTTGCCTTCTTGCATGCTACGGATGTATATATATATATATATATATATATATATATATATATATATATATATATATATATATATATAAATATATATATATATATATATATATACACGATTCCTTACTCATTTCCTTCAGCAGAAAATCGAGAAATTGAGGGAGGTTTTACTTCTTGATCTTAGAATTCGATTTGTGAGTGAACCGTCTATTCAATTCTGAATCCGAGCACAGTACTGTGTTCCTATCAACGCAGGCTACAACTGGACGTAAGTTTTGTTACGTTCAGACAAGATTTGAATTTATGATATTGTCAGAATTGAATATGAATCAGATATGATGTTTCTGCTACAGTAGACAGTATAGAATTGAAGTCAGATTAAAGAACAGACTGTTTATGTAATTGTTATGATTTTTGAAAGATATTGACTGAGATTCTATATCAGATTGTGTTAATAGTCATAATATGAATTGTATTGACACAGATTATGAGTTCCAGTATTATATTGTGATGTTCAGAACTGACGGGGTTATTCAGATTGTATTGTTATGCCGTCGAAACATCAGTTGATTTAAATTGATCAGATTTAGTACTGATTTAGATTTCGTCGTGATATCGTTGATATGAATCAGATTGTATTTTGTTCAGATAGTGATCAGATTATGTACTGAGTTGAGTATTGATCAGAACAGATTGTGAATTGAATTATTCATTGATACTATGTATCCGATATTGTCTTTTCAGATTGGATATGGAGAGATTTGAATACAGGTCATCGTTTTCGTCAGACAGGGAAGAAAAAGGTATAATTCATGTGATATTAGGAAGATACAACTCAAATCAGATTTCATTTGAGTTTCCCAATAAAATCACATACTTGATTATTGTTTATCTTCTGATATGATTATGATTTGTTTATAGACTTTATATTCAAATCTTTTGAAATGAGCATGCTTTGTTTACAGATTGTTATACATTGCATTTGAGATAGGAAAGTTTGACAGATAGTCAGACTTCTAGACGTTCGGTGTATCGTTACGTAGGAGCAGACACCCTCCTATTGTAGATTACTCGATACAGCTCAGACCGAAGTCTAGGAATAAGAAGTACAGTCACCCCGATTGGGAGGGTAGGTGACAGCCATTGACGTCTTATTCACACCGGGATCCCTAGAGTTATAGTTGAGTCGAGTCTAGACATGATTTGACTAGAACTGCATGTGTTTGGAGATGTGGTTTCATAGACTATGAAACCCATGTTTATTGCTTTCGGTATGATAGCATGTTTATATGATTTGATTTGAATTGCATGTTTATCTGATTGGAGCTGCATGCTTATTTTGATTTGATTTCATAGATTATGGAATCTATTGTTTTTAAGTTTATTCATGATAGAACATTTCACGAGTTACTTTATGTAAATACATGTTACCATGTTTTATACTGGGATTTATTCTCACCGGAGTTATCCGGCTGTTGTCTTGTTTTGTATGTGTGCATGACAACAGGTGGGGCTGGATCAGGGTCAAGGTGAGAAAGAGGCTGGACTAGATCGCGTGGTGATTCCGGACTTACTGTAGACTTGTTTTATTACTTGAACTTAGTAACTAAACCTTAGACTGAGGTTGTACAGTATTGTACTTTTCTACTGAATTGTAGTTGTTATACAAAGATGTATATTATTTAGATTCCATTATCTTCCGCATTTACATTTTAAAAAGAAAAATTTTTAGACCCTGTTTATCAGAACTGATAATTAAATCCCAACGATGATTAAGAAGATGAATAGCGTCCGGGTCCTCACAGTAACATCCGAAAAAACCAACATATGTAAACCACATGCATGCAAATTATTTTAATTGTGTAATTGTTTAATTTAATTTGTCTTAAATTCTTGTATGATATTTATTATAGGATTAAAGGTATGATTGAATGATTAAATGATAATATGACACGATTACATGAAATTTAAGGACTTTATTTGAATATTCGATAATAGGTAGGGGAAAGGAGACCTGGGACGAACAAGACAAGAATATTTATTTTTCATTAAATATGTGCAAGGCTTCCTAATATTTTCTAAAAATGATTTAATTTTTCTAAAAATGTTAAAGTTCGAATTATTTTACGAGTCGAGCTCGATTTTCTCGGGAAGCCGGTTTTGGAAAACAAGGAGTTTTAAAAGATCAAAAATATTATTTTTAGAAAACTAATTTTATAAAATTTTATGTTTTAATTAAATAAGTGTTATTGGACCCAATTTAATTATTTAAAGTAGGCCTAATTTCCTTAAGCTTGCAAGCCCAAAATCGAAGCCCTTTAGCTTGTTAATTAAATTATAAATATGCTAACTAGGGTTTTTAAACCCCATAATTCATAACCTAGCAGCCGAAATACACCTCAAGCACACACACAATTTTCGAAAGTTGGGGAAGAAGAAAAGCTTGTGTTTTTCATCGTCCCATGTCGCACCCTCGCCAACGATCGTATATTCGAGCGTTATAAATGCAAAGGCACGTTTTCTAAACCCTTTTAAGCATCATACAAATCATAATATGTGTGTTTTAATTGATTATGCATGAAAAAAATATGGGTGTTCGATTATTTTACGGTATGATACATATTTTCTAAGTTTCAACTATTTAATGCTTGGTTTTGAAATGTTTTGAGTCCCGATGAGTACGCTGCCGATACATGGTAAAACATGAACAAAACATGATATACTTAAAGGTAAAACAAAGGCTAGAACTGTGGGAAAAGAGAGAAGAGAGAGTCGTGGGTTTTTGATTGGTTTGTTCAAGGTTCAAGTGGCGGCTAGGGTGCATGGGGTCCTGGGGCTCGACCAGGTCTCGTGGAGGACTCTTACTGGTCATGGTTAGGTCCTAGTAAGAGTCCTAGTAGGGCTAGGGCTCACGTCATGGGCTGGGGAAGAATCCACGTGAATTGGGATACTCCCCCACGCGTGTGCTGGCGCAGCAGCGGCCATGGGGGCTCGTTACTAGGGCTTGGGATGGCTAGGTGGGTCCTATAGAGTCTAAGGAAGTTGGGCAAGGGCTAAGCCAGGGGGTGGCATGGCTGGCTCGCCGCTGGCTCGACCGCATCGTGAGAAGCTCCTTCGCGCATAGCTACTAGTTTTCCCAAACTGGTGGCTTGCTGCATGGGTTAAGTAGCTTGGGCTTGGATTGGTTGGGTCTGGGCATGGTCCAAGGATGGTTATGGTCAGGTGGGCTTGGTGGTGGCTTGGCCAGAAGAGTCCTAGTTCCACTAGGAGTCCTTGGGCGAGAAGCTTGATGTGTGCAATTTGGGTCTTCTGTCCAGGAGTGTTTGAGCGAGCTAGGGGATGGTTCAATGGGCTGGACTTGGTCAGGAGAGTTCCTAGGTGGGTGAGATTGGGTTTGGCTCGAGGTGGATTGATCATGGCTCGAGTAAATAGGGAGATGGCTCGGTGTGTTCCTATAAGGGTCAAAAACGAGATTAATTGAAAAAAAGTTGAACCATGGGTGCACGGGTGTGGTTCATGGCTCACAAGAGTAGATTAGGCAATAAAAAGGTTATGTTTAAAATTTGGACTCAAAATAGTGAGTTTTGATTTTATCCGGAATTTAATCGCCTAACGAAACGTTAGTTAAAGAATTAATTGAAACGCCTAGATTTAAGCTTAATAAAATTATGTAAAGTTAGATTTAAGCATAAATAATTATTTGGAGTAAGCGGCCATTCATTAGAAGTAAGAAAAATATAAAATCAAGAATTTTTACGTCTAGAGGCAAAACTGTAATTTTGCACTTGGGAAAAAACGAAATAGCTTTGCAGCGTCCCGAAAGATCATAACGCATCTTAAATGATATTTTATTATTTAAAATGATGATTTTTATGAAAATATGATATTTTATGATTCATGGTAAAATTGTGCAATTTATACTATTTAAAAATGTTATTTTTGGAAAGTTATAATATTTTATGCTTTTAAAAGAAAATGAAAAATGTTTTGAGGGATGTGAATTGACTATGACAAATGATATATGATTTTGTGGGAATGTCGTCAGGGGAAAAGCCTCTTGAGGGAGCCCAATTACGGGAGAAGGCCCCAAAGGGAGCCCATTTATAGGAAAAGGCCCCAGAGGGAGCCCGTCTATGGGAGAAAGCCCCCGATTGAGTCCCGGCGATCATATTTCCACGGTGGAGTTAGTGCCCACCCCCATGGACCATGTGGAGCTGAAGACTGATCAGTCGACCAGAGGATATAAGCTAGTCACTTTTAGGGATCAAACTTCACCCAAAATGATATATGATTGAAAGCTTATTATTAAAAAGATTTTATGATATATGACTTATTTATGCTTAAAGCTATTTTAATTATTTTACGATTTATGATGATTTAATGATTTTAAATGATTTATTTATATTTAAAAGCTATTTTTAAATAAAATTATGATTTTTAATACTTGTGATTTAATATATATTATATGTTATCCATGTTTAGAACGTGCTGAATCATTAGACTCACTAAGTTTTTATGATGCATGATTTGATGATTTTATGAGAGACGCCGACGATTGAGTTGATCGAGTGCAGCAGTACACTCCCGAGAGACTTTTATGTTTCCGCACTAGATTGTTAGATATAAGATTTAAAAGATATATGTTAATGATTTTTTAGAGATATTATTATGTTTTATGTTATTATTAGTTGATCTTTTTAAAGGTCAATTTAGGAAGTTTTGTTAGTTGATGATTTAGGAATTATTTATGCACTTGAGATTTCAGTTGTTAAATATTTATGATTTATAATTATGTTGAATTATTATGATTGTTAGATATGTGATGTAACGTACCGTGCTTATACTACTTGAAATTTGCGGAAAAATTAAAAATTTTATTCAAATAAAACATCCGTACGGTCGTCACCCAACATTCATAAAAATACCTTTAAAATAATTCGTCATCAAATAAAAGTTTGCTAAAAGAACGCTGTCTCAAAACACCTCACATTCAAATCAAAACATCAGAGTATTTTTAAAGTTTGCATAAACATAAACTTGCGGTCCTCGGGTTTAGCCTGCCGCTCAGCCCAAGCCTGCCCCTTGGTCGCCACCTCCTGTTCACCGTACTCACCTGCATCGATCAAGTCTAGTGAGTCTAAAGACTCAACACGTAGAAACTGGAAATAACGAGTACTACATAATAAAATCGCATGCTTCTTTAAAGTACGACATACATAACTTTAAATTGGACTTGCATGAACTTCAACTTGACATAAACTTGAACTTGAACATGCATACTACGACGTGCCATGAACATAAACTTTTCTTAAACATGCTTTCATACTTCAACATACTTAACTGCATAATTTTACGTGGAGGATGTTTCAAAGCAAGTGACCCTTAACATGATAAACGCCTGATCAGACACACCACAGTACTGGGCTGACAGGGACGTATCCACTGCCGCATACATAAGATCCCTGTTCATAATTTAACAGGCCAGTTGATCCACGTTCATAATTTAACGCTTCACAACCACGATCTAACCCGTTCATAATTTAACGGGCGGATTGGTCCCCGTTCATGATTTAACGCTTTCCAATCCTTAACTTTCTTTGGTCACAAGACAATTAGCATACCTCGAAACTTAAATCATTTCCTTTGCACTTCATACATACTTACTCGGCGTTGAGGGATTCGTTGGACTTCAACTGGGGCCGTTGCTGCAACATACTAACGTGAATTTCATACTTAACTTGCATTACTTTGACGTAGAAAACTCATGCTTACTCTCAAGCTCAATCATATCTTAGGACCTTCTACAATTTCCCAATACATGCCCTTAATAATCCTTGCACTAACCCATAACATCAAACTTAAAATGAACTTACAAATATTTTCCCAAAAACAAGGGTACACGGACTCCGTGCTTGGGTCCGGGAGAGGGTCCGTGTACGTACTGCCTAGAATGTGTTGGAAAACGGAAGGGGCACGGACCCCGTGCTTGGGTCCGGATGCAGGTCCGTGTAGGTACTGTATGTCAAGTGTCTCGAAAAGGAAAGGACACGGACCCCGTGTGAGGGTCCGGGTTGAGGTCCGTGTGGCTACTGTCTTGGAACACCAAATGGAAAGCAAAGGCACGGACTCCGTGCTTGGGTCCGTGTCAGGATCCGTGTGCACACTGTACGAAGAAACCTGCGAGAAAACTTATGCACATGCCTACACACCCAAATTGACACTTGAACACTATGATTCAACACCTTAAGGACACCATAACATTGCATTAAACTTATATAAACACTTCAAGATACGACGTCCACCATACTACCCAATACAACGCTAATTAACGATTGACATCAATCGAGTTCCTACGACTTTAAACTAATTCAAACGCCTAACAACGTCCAACAAACCTTAAAAATACAACAAACCTCAATACTAACATACTCATACGCAGCAACGATCGCCCGTCGATTTCCAACGAAGCCTGCAACATAAAACTTCAAAAGTACAATGATACCAAACTTTTCTTAAAATTTCAGTTTGAGCAGTCACACGAAAAATATCATAACTCTCTCATTTTTCGTCCAAAAATTTCGTATTTTATATCAAATCGAAGGTATCGAAAAGTTCTACGTTTTTGTAGTTTAAAGTTTTCTCAAAATATGAACAGAAAAATCGCAGTATTTGAAAAGACAGCAAAAACGAGTTTTAGATCTAAAATTTTTCCCTCGAAATTGATCCGATCTATAATCCGCTCAAACTACTAACATGATACATAACTTTTACGCATAAAAATCAACGCAACGCATAATATGACTTGATCGACACAGCAAGAACAGAATATACGTGCCTTTATGACGATAACGTTACCGAAAGACGACACCGAAGCGGAGATAGGAGCGAGGTTGATCCGGGGCGAACGTGGCACCGTTTCTCTTGAATAAAATGCAACGAAATTGCTGGAATTGATGGGGGAAGGGGGGCGGCTGCCTATGCTCTCAAGAACCCTAACTTTTGCTCTTTCAAAATAATAAAACTTGAGTTGAGACTTGTGTGTGTGTTTTGTGCGCTACAGGTGTGTGTAAAAGTGTGTAATTTGTGTGTGTAGCGTGTGTTTTAAAATGTTAGGAGACTAACTTTTATTGCTTAATTAAAATAATTGTCTACTAATTAAAACACTAACTCACACTTAAATTTTAAATAAAATTCTTTAGTTAAAATATCACACACCATACTAGACTTTAAAAGTTCTAAAATCATAACTCACAATAATAAATAAATTTAGGATTCACAATACTAACATCTCTTAAAATACTAAATTTTTAAAAGTTTTAAACTCTTAAAATCACTAACTAAATATATAGGCCCAAAAATGCTAAAACTCACTAATTTATTTAAAATGCCCCCAAACTCAACTTAAAATAAAATACCATCTTTAAAATTGCCAAAAATCGTCCCCGGGTCTTTTCCTCAATCCCGCCTCGAATAATCGCCTGAAACATGAAACTCGAAAGACATTTTAATGTGCATTACATAAACGTAATTAAATTAAAAATAATGCATTTAAATAATTATGCATGACTAAACTCTTTTAAAATAAATTAAATGCTTTAATAATTTAAATAGATGCATGGGTTATATGTGTACTGAAATCGGGTTCTACAGTTCCTCCCCCACTTATGTAAATTTCGTCCTCGAAATTAAGTCTTACCGAACAACTCCGGGTAGCGAAGTCTCATATCTGCCTCCGACTCCCAAGTGGCCTCTTCCACTGATTGGTTTAACCACCGAACTTTGACTAGCTTAGTTACTTTGTTCCGGAGTTTGCGCTCCTTTCTGTCGAGGATTTGAGTCGGTCTTTCCTCATAAGACAAATCTGGAGCAAGCTGCAAAGGCTCATAACTCAGAATGTGCGAAGGATTAGCCAAATATTTCCTTAGCATCGAGACGTGGAACACATTGTGTACCCCGGCCAGATTCGGCGGAAGGGCTACACGATAGGCTAATGTCCCAACTCTGTCAAGAATCTCGAACGGTCCAATAAACCTCGAACTCAACTTGCCTCTTTTCCCAAATCTCATAACACCCTTCATGGGTGCTATCCTGACGAAAACGTGATCCCCAACGGCAAACTCGAGATCCCTCCTCCTCTTATCTGCGTAGCTCTTCTGGCGGCTTTGGGAAGTCTTCATTCTGTCACGAATCTTGACCACCACTTCTGCAGTCTGCTGAACTATCTCTGGGCCTAGATCTGTTCTCTCACCGACTTCATCCCAATGAACTGGCGATCTGCACTTCCGACCATACAACGCTTCATAGGGAGCCATACCAATAGATGCTTGGAAGCTGTTGTTGTATGTGAACTCCACTAGGGGTAGTCTAGACTCCCAAGTTCCTTGAAAATTAATCATGCAGGCTCTTAGCAAATCTTCCAAAATCTGAATCAGTCGCTCAGACTGGCCATCTGTCTGCGGGTGAAAGGCTGTACTGAACAGTAACTTCGTCCCCATGGCTGCATGCAAGCTCTTCCAGAAAGACGATGTAAATCTTGGGTCCCTGTCGGACACGATCGAAACTGGGAAACCATGCAAACGGACTATCTCCTTAATATAAAGCTCCGCATACTGCGTTATGGAGAAAGTCGTCTTCACTGGCAGAAAATGCGCTGACTTAGTGAGTCGGTCCACTATAACCCAAATAGAATTAAAACCTCTGACTGATTTAGGTAACCCAACGACGAAATCCATAGTGATGTTCTCCCATTTCCACTCTGGGATAGGGAGTGGCTTAAGCAAACCTGCTGGCCTCTGATGCTCTGCCTTCACCTGCTGACAAGTGAGGCACTCAGATACATATCTGCGGATGTCTCTCTTCATCCCTGGCCACCAATACAAAATCTGCAGGTCTTTGTACATCTTGGTACCTCCTGGGTGAATAGAATACGGAGATGCGTGTGCCTCTGTCAGAATATCCTGTCTGATCGAATCAACACTAGGCACCCACATTCTGTCTCTGTATCTCACGATACCATCTGACACTGTGTACAAAACACTGCCCTTAGCTTCGTCCTTCAGTCTCCATTTCTGTAGTTGCTCATCTGAAGACTGTCCTGCTCGGATGCGGTCTAGTAAATCAGATTTGACTGTCAGATTAGACAGTCTAGGAGCTCTGCCCTTATGATAAATCTCTAGACCAAACCTCTGAATCTCAGACTGAAGCGGTCTCTGAACTGACAATTGTGCTATAACTGCCACTTTTCTGCTCAAAGCGTCTGCCACGACGTTAGCTTTTCCCGGATGGTAGCTAATTTCGCAATCATAGTCTTTCACAAGTTCTAACCACCGTCTCTGTCTCATATTCAGCTCTTTCTGCGTGAAGAAATATTTGAGACTTTTGTGATCGGTGAAAATCTGACACTTCTCGCCGTATAAGTAATGTCTCCAAATCTTCAATGCAAAGACAACGGCGGCTAATTCCAAATCGTGAGTCGGGTAGTTCTTCTCATGCACCTTTAACTGTCTGGAAGCATAAGCTATAACTCGACCATTTTGCATCAAGACTGCTCCTAAACCGAGCTTAGATGCATCGGTGTATAACACATAGTCCCCTTGCCCTGATGGCATGGCTAACACCGGTGCTGAAATGAGAGCTTGCTTCAAGGTGTCGAAGCTCTTCTGACATTCATCACTCCACACAAATTTAGCATTTTTCTTGGTTTGTGAAGTGAGTGGCACTACTATAGATGAAAACCCCCGAATAAACTTACGGTATTAACCTGCTAAACCCAAAAAGCTGCGGATCTCTGATGCATTCTTTGGCTCTACCCATTCCTTGACAGCTGCCACTTTGGCTGGATCCACTTCAATCCCTCTACTAGACACTATATGCCCCAAAAACGCGACTTTCTGCAACTAGAACAAGCACTTGCTGAATTTTGCATACAACTTACGGCTCTGCAAAGTCCGCAAAACTGTCCTCAAGTGCTGGTCGTGCTCCTCATGGTTCTTCGAGTATATGAGAATATCGTCAATGAACACTATGAAGAACTGATCGAGGAACGGTTGAAATACTCGGTTCATGAGATCCATGAAAATAGCTGGAGCATTGGTCAATCCAAACGGCATCACTAAAAACTCGTAATGCCCGTATCTGGTCCTGAAAGATGTCTTATGCACATCTGCATCCTTTACTCTCAGTTGGTGATACCCTGATCGAAGATCGATTTTGGAGAACACGACAGCTCCCTGCAACTGATCGAACAAATCTTCAATTCTAGGCAACGGGTACTTATTCTTGATCGTTACCTTGTTCAACTCACGGTAATCGATGCACAGTCTCATGCTCCCATCCTTCTTTTTCACAAAGAGTACTGGTGTGCCCCACGGTGAGAAGCTCGGGCGGATAAAATCCTTGTCTAAGGGTTCTTGAATCTGCTGTTTGAGTTCTAGCATCTCTGCTGGAGCTAATCTGTACGGTGCCTTAGAGATGGGCACTGTACCTGGCATGAGGTCAATGGCAAACTCCACCTCTCTATCTGGTGGAAGGCCTGTGACGTCGTCTGGGAAGACGTCTGGAAAATCACGGACTACTGGCACTTCTGAAATAGAAGGAGTGAGCATGTCAGGCGCTGCTATAACACTGGCCAAGAAAGCCTGACATCCCTTTGAAAGTAATTTCCTCGCCTGCATACACGAAATCATACGAGGAAAACTTCTCCATCTAGCCGGCTCGAATAAAAACTGCTCCATACCGAGCGGTCTGACCAACACTGACCTCTTCTGAAAATCGATTAGAACTCTGTTCTTAGTCAGCCAGTCCATACCCAAAATGATATCAAACTCTGGCATCGGCAAAACGATCAAATCTGCATACACTAGGTGGCCCTGCAGTTCTAGATCGATATCCCTGATCACACTGGTAGCTAACAACTCTTCCCCTGATGGGACTGTCACTGAGAAGTTCAAGTCTAGACCGATGGACTTGATGTCCAGGTGATTAGCAAAGGTCTCTGATATAAAGGAGTGAGTGGCTCCTGAATCTATCAGTGCAGTTGTAGCTAATCTCTTTATGAAAATGTTCCCTGAGATGCGTTAGCACAACACAACTTATATCCAAAATACTATCATTAACCTTACGCATAATAAAATTCAATGTCCTATGCCATACAAAAAATAATGCTAACAAGATAGTAACCCAAACATACTCAAACAATACTAGCATCCTAAAAATCCCCAAATAAAATTCATCTGCAAGGCGAAGTAATACTGAGCTTAGGTAGGAAAGTTTACCGGTCAGTAAAGTAGTGCCCGGATCCGCTTCCTGAGCGTGCATGGCGAATACCCGGCCTTGAGTTGGCTGCTTCCACTGCGGGCACTCCTTTAGCATGTGGTCGGTAGCACCACACTTAAAGCACTTGCCTGATCCATACAAGCATGGTCCGGGATGCTGGCGGTTACACTTCTGACAAACAGGGAAATTACCGGGCTTCTGCGGCGCCCCCTGCTGTTGGATAGGACCCTTGCCCTTAGGTGGTCCTTGGTATGGTTTCTTTCCAGGCTGCCCCCGGTAGGGCTTCTTAAATGGTGGTCGCTGCTGATACTGCTGGTGTTGCTGCGGTGCCTGAAAGGGCCTCTTGCCCAGTCGATCCTTCTCAATCTCTTTCATATCCTGCTCCGCCTCCAATGCCCTCGCTACGGCGACCTCATAGGTCATAGGCCCTACCACCTTCACATCACGGCGCAAGATCGGCCGCATTCCAAGGAGAAAGTGTCTCACCTTGGCCTGAACATCATTGGCGATTAAGGGCATAAATTGGCAACCCTTCTCAAACTTCTGCACATAATCAGCTACGCTGCTATCTCCCTGTCGTAGCGTCATGAACTCCCCAATCAGTTTCGTACGCACTTCCTCAGTGAAGTACTTGGAGTAGAACACCTCCTTGAACCCATTCCACGTGAGAGTCTGTAGGTTAACTATCACTGAGGCGCTCTCCCACCAAACTCTTGCACTCCCATGAAGTAGAAAGATAGTGCACCTCACTCGATTAGCATCTTGCAACTCCATAAAATCGAAAATTACCTCGATGGATTTAACCCATCCCTCTGCTATCAATGGGTCCGTCGTCCCTGAGAATTTATCTGGGTGCATCCTGCTGAACTTCTCATAGTTAGCCTCAGCTCTGGGTCTCGCCCCTGCATCAGCCACTGTCTCGTTACCCATAAACTGGGCAAAGAACTGAGTCATTCCAGCCATCATCTGGGCTTGCATGTCGGGTGGTGGAGGTGGTGGAGGATTGGCCCTCTCCTCGACTCGAGGCTCTCTGTCCTCCTCCCTATCTTCCCGGTTAATTTCACGTCTAGGAGGCATACTGTTCCAATAATTACCCAACACGTAAACCCAACATGTATGATCGTGATATACATAACATATGATGTACGTAATGAACTTAAAACATGGGCATGCTGAAATCGTAACTCAATGCATACTACAAAACATAAATCTTGAAACTTTAAAACTTACAGACTTGAGGTGTGACCTTGTGAGCTTTTTGCGACTGGCAGTAGGCGTAACCCTTTACAAGAACACCGCTCTGATACCAACTGTAACGTACCGTACTTATACTACTTGAAATTTGCGAAAAAATTAAAAATTTTATTCAAATAAAACATCCGTACGATCGTCACCCAACATTCATAAAAATACCTTTAAAATAATTCGTCATCAAATAAAAGTTTGCTAAAAGAACGCTGTCACAAAACACCTCACATTCAAATCAAAACATCAGAGTATTTTTAAAGTTTGCATAAACATAAACTTGCGGTCCTCGGGTTTAGCCTGCCGCTCAGCCCAAGCCTGCCCCTTGGTCGCCACCTCCTGTCTCCTGTTCACCGTACTCACCTGCATCGATCAAGTCTAGTGAGTCTAAAGACTCAACACGTAGAAACTGGAAATAACGAGTACTACATAATAAAATCGCATGCTTCTTTAAAGTAGGACATACATAACTTTAAATTGGACTTGCATGAACTTCAACTTGACATAAACTTGAACTTGAACATGCATACTACGACGTGCCATGAACATAAACTTTTCTTAAACATGCTTTCATACTTCAACATACTTAACTGCATAATTTTACGTGGAGGATGTTTCAAAGCAAGTGACCCTTAACATGATAAACGCCTGATCAGACACACCACAGTACTGGGCTGACAGGGACGTATCCACTGCCGCATACATAAGATCCCTGTTCATAATTTAACAGGCCAGTTGATCCACGTTCATAATTTAACGCTTCACAACCACGATCTAACCCGTTCATAATTTAACGGGCGGATTGGTCCCCGTTCATGATTTAACGCTTTCCAATCCTTAACTTTCTTTGGTCACAAGACAATTATCATACCTCGAAACTTAAAACATTTCCTTTGCACGTCATACATACTTACTCGGCGTTGAGGGATTCGTTGGACTTCAACTGGGGCCGTTGCTGCAACATACTAACGTGAATTTCATACTTAACTTGCATTACTTTGACGTAGAAAACTCATGCTTACTCTCAAGCTCAATCATATCTTAGGACCTTCTAAAATTTCCCACGACATGCCCTTAATAATCCTTGCACTAACCCATAACATCAAACTTAAAATGAACTTACAAATATTTTCCCAAAAACAAGGGTACACGGACTCCGTGCTTGGGTCCGGGAGAGGGTCCGTGTACGTACTGCCTAGAATGTGTTGGAAAACGGAAGGGCACGGACCCCGTGCTTGGGTCCGGATGGGGGTCCGTGTAGGTACTGTATGTCAAGTGTCTCGAAAAGGAAAGGACACGGACCCCGTGTGAGGGTCCGGGTTGAGGTCCGTGTGGCTACTGTCTTGGAACACCAAATGGAAAACAAAGGCACGGACTCCGTGCTTGGGTCCGTGTCAGGGTCCGTGTGCACACTGTACGAAGAAACCTGCGAGAAAACTTATGCACATGCCTACACACCCAAATTGACACTTGAACACTATGATTCAACACCTTAAGGACACCATAACATTGCATAAAACTTATATAAACACTTCAAGATACGACGTCCACCATACTACCCAATACAACGCTAATTAGCGATTGACATCAATCGAGTTCCTACGACTTTAAACTAATTCAAACGCCTAACAACGTCCAACAAACCTTAAAAATACAACAAACCTCAATACTAACATACTCAGACGCAGAAACGATCGCCCGTCGATTTCCAACGAAGCATGCAACATAAAACTTCAAAAATACAATGATACCAAACTTTTCTTAAAATTTCAGTTTGAGCAGTCACACGAAAAATATCATAACTCTCTCATTTTTCGTCAAAAAATCTCGTACTTTATATCAAATTGAAGGTATCGAAAGGTTCTACGTTTTTGTAGTTTAAAGTTTTCTCAAAATATGAACAGAAAAATCGCAGTATTTGAAAAGACAGCAAAAACGAGTTTTAGATCTAAAATTTTACCCTCGAAATTGATCCGATCTATAATCCGCTCAAACTACTAACATGATACATAACTTTTACGCATAAAAATCAACGCAACGCATAATATGACTTGATCTACACAGCAAGAACAGAATATACGTGCCTTTATGACGATAACGTTACCGAAAGACGACACCGAAGCGGAGATAGGAGCGAGGTTGATCCGGGGCGAACGTGGCACCGTTTCTCTTGAATAAAATGCAACGAAATTGCTGGAAATGATGGGGGAAGGGGGGCGGCTGCCTATGCTCTCAAGAACCCTAACTTTTGCTCTTTCAAAATAATAAAACTTGAGTTGAGACTTGTGTGTGTGTTTTGTGCGCTACAGGTGTGTGTAAAAGTGTGTAATTTGTGTGTGTAGCGTGTGTTTTAAAATGTTAGGAGACTAACTTTTATTGCTTAATTAAAATAATTGTCTACTAATTAAAACACTAACTCACACTTAACTTTTAAATAAAACTCTTTAGTTAAAATATCACACACCATACTAGACTTTAAAAGTTCTAAAATCATAACTCACAATAATAAATAAATTTAGGATTCACAATACTAACATCTCATAAAATACTAAATTTTAAAAGTTTTAAACTCTTAAAATCACTAACTAAATATTTAGGCCCAAAAATGCTAAAACTCACTAATTTATTTAAAATGCCCCCAAACTCAACTTAAAATAAAATACCATCTTTAAAATTGCCAAAAATCGTCCCCGGGTCTTTTCCTCAATCCCGCCTCGAATAATCGCCTGAAACATGAAACTCGAAAGACATTTTAATGTGCATTACATAAACGTAATTAAATTAAAAATAATGCATTTAAATAATTATGCATGACTAAACTCTTTTAAAATAAATTAAATGCTTTAATAATTTAAATAGATGCATGGGTTATACGTGTACTGAAATCAGGTTCTACATGTGAAGTAATTTTATTTAGATTTTCAAGTTTATGATTTATTATTTTTGAAAAAGTGGTGTTCGTGTCAATTGGTATCCGAGCCAAAGTTCCTTAAAGGGTTGTGTACTGTCACTCCAAGAAGCTCAAGAAGTCACGCATCAAATATGTGAGTTTTTACTGCTTTATATTTTCTATGCTTAAATTATTTTAAAATGCTTTCATGATACATGATATAAAATGTTAGTTGCATATTGCATGTTGCATGTAAAATGTTAAATGCATGTTGGTTACGTGGTTTGGACGACGTATACAGAGTTGCCTTCTAGAAGGATTTTGCGTAGGAATGATGAGGATAGACATGTGGAGGAGATTCCACAGCCTCCACCTAATCAAGATGCTAGTGCCTGTGTACTAGCCGGTATGGCCCGTTTTTTTGAGCAACACTTGGTAAATGGTGCGAGGGTTAGACCAGAGAATGCTTATGAGCGTTTTAGGAAGATGAACCCCGAGGATTTTCATGGCACTACTAATCCATTCGTTGCTGAGGGATGGATTCGATCTTTGGAGGTTATCTGTGGGGACCCGGGCTCTAACTCAATTCTTTTGGGATTGATTGGATCTTTGCTCGAAAATGTGGGTCAAAATTTTGCTTTTAACATTAATTCAAATGTATAATTAAAACATAATCTATCTCCATAATAATTAAACAACATCATGTACATACAAGTCTGTTTAGTACAATCATACACTAGTGCTCAAATCCCGACTATAAACAAAATTAGTACAAGTCTAATAGGAAAACACTAGAAATCTTCAACACCCGAGATCTCCACGCTATTGTCAATCTCTCATCTAGCTCGAGACCCAGATCCTGCCCCACCTGTTGCCATGCACACATACAGACACGACAACAGCCGGATAACTCTGGTGAGAACAAATCCCAGTATAAAACATGGATGCATGAAATGTAAACAAATCAAGTACCAAAGCATAGCATATACCAACTAACATGAATTATAATCTAAAACATGTAAAGGAATACAAATCTGTATTCAACCTCTAATTCTTGACTCGATTCATTTCTACTCTAGGGAACCCGGTGTGAATAAGACGGTCTGTCACCTACCCAACCACTCGGAGTCACGGTACGTCTTATTCCTAGACTTCGGTCAACTCTGTATCGAGGGTCTACACATAGAGTAAATCTGCTCCTATGCGTGGATACACCGAAACGTCTAGTTTTGGCCAATCTGCCAATATCTCCTATCTCAGGAATCGAATATAAATCAATAAATAAGACATTACATAATCAAATGTAATAACAATCTAGTATGTGATTTAGGGAAACTCGTATCAAATCTGAATCGAGTTGTGCAATCCCGTGACCACATGAATTATACCTTTCTTGTCGTAGAACTCGGTCAAGATCTCGAAGTAGAATGGCAACTCTGTCAATTCAAAATCTGAAATGACAATGCAACAATATATTCTATCAATACACAACTCAAAGCAACTCACATCAACTCTTGTACCAATCAATAATCAGTCTCGGTACGGAATTTGACGACATAACGACATAGTTCTCGGTACTGGTCAACTCAATCTCACCAAATCAATATAGCAACCTATCCTCAACTTATAATCTCATCAAAGCATAATATCATACTGAATATACCCCATCTTAACTAAATATACATGCTGGAAAATCGAAACAACGCCATACGGTATCTGAAAATCGATCCGGTAGCAATTCTATCCTCACCATGAGCATAAGAACACATAATCATAATCATATCAACATTTCCCCAACATGTATATTTCGAAACATACTGAAACATAACAAAACTTACTTCCTTAGCTAGCTCTTGTTGCAAGAATCACAAATCCGGGCTCGGAATAAAAATCGGATCTCTAAATCTTGCACACTATAATTTCTAAAGGATGAAGAACTTGAAGGAAACCAGGGGAATTCTCGATGCTCTCAGTTGCTGAAATGAAGACAATGAATCAGCACCAAATATGTATATATACCCTGCCAAGTGTCAACATAAAAATCGAAGGTGGCATTCTTGCATGCAGCACCGCGGGTGCGGTCCTCTTGCACCGCGGGTGCGCTCATGCTTCGGCAACCCCATTATTTTCTCAAATGAACGACCGCGGGTGCGGTGCCATACAAGACTGCGGGTGCGGTGATGCTACGAATAAATTGCCAACTTTTTGTCTATGCACCGCGGGTGCGGTCCACTCATGGGCGCGGGTGCGGTCTGGCTTCGGCCTTTCCTTCAAAAATTCTCATTTTTATGTCATGCATTCTTACCTCTTCAAATCTAACATCAATGACAACTGATAATTCTCGAGCCTTACATTTCTCCCCCTCTTAAACAGGAGTTCGTCCTCGAACTCGTAAGCAAATAATCATGCAAATATATACAAAACAATATAATCAAAATTGAAAGGAAAACTCACATCATATGAATAGCTCGGGGTGTCTCTGTCTCATATCAGTTTCTGTCTCCCAAGTTGCTTCCTCGATGCCATGACGACTCCACTGAATCTTCACAAGCGGAATGGTCTTGGTTCTAAGCTGTTTCTCCTTCCGATCAAGAATCTGTATCGGCCTTTCAACATAGCTCAGAGTCTGATCTAGCTTGGCTTCGTGAGGTTGAATGACATGAGAATCATTTGGCATATATCTACGCAACATCGATACATGGAATACATCATGTATTCCCGACAAAGAAGGAGGAAGAGCAAGTCTGTAAGCTCGATCGTCAATCTTCTCAAGGATCTCATACCTACCGACGTATCTAGGAGACAACTTTCCACGCTTGCCAAATCTGACAACGCCTCTGAAAGGTGAAATCTTCAAAAATACTCTGTCTCCCTGCTCAAATACCAACGGTCTGCGTCTGACATTGGCGTATTTCGCTTGCCTATCCTGTGCCGTCTTCATTCGCTTCTGAATGATCTTCACTTTCTCGGTCATCTCAAGGATCATATCAGGCCCCAACTCTGGTACCTCAGAGATATCATCCAAGTACAACGGAGATCTGCACTTCTTTCCGTATAAAGCTTCGAACGGTGCCATCTCAATGCTAGTCTGATAGCTGTTGATGTATGAAAACTCACACAACGGCAATGAATCTTGCCAACTAGTACCAAACTCTAGTACTACAGCTCTTAGCAAGTCCTCTAAAGTCTGGATAGTCCGCTCTGACTGTCCGTCTGTCTGAGGATGATAAGCAGTGCTCAGGTGTAAAGTCGTACCTAGAGCCTGCTGCAGGCTGTGCCAAAAGTGAGAAGTAAATCGTGGATCACGATCTGATACGATCGACTTCGGCACACCGTGCAATCTGACGACCTCTCTGACATATAACTCTGCCATCTGATCGTGTCGATAGGTCATTTTGTACGGAATAAAGCTCGCTGATTTGGTCAGTCTGTCTATCACAACCCAAATCGCGTCACAGCCCCGCGAAGATCGAGGTAACTTCGTCACGAAATCCATGGAAATGTGGTCCCATTTCCACTCAGGAATAGATAAACTCTGAAGTAAACCTCCGGGCTTCTTTCTTTCTGTCTTCACCTGCTGGCAATTCAAGCATTTAGACACAAATTCTGCAATATATGTCTTCATCTGCTTCCCTTAGAATTGCGTCTTCAAATCATTGTACATCTTCCTGCCACCAGGATGAATGCTAAACCGACTACAGTGTGCCTCTGCCATGATCTGTCTTCTCAAATCGGGAGCATCTGGCACTACTAGACGGTTATTCACATACAGAACAGAATCTCTAACCTGATACTCTGATATATGACCAGCTCTGACCATATCAATCGATTTCTGAACGCTCGGATCGGTTTTCTGCGCTTCTTTGACCCTCAAAATCAGATCTGGCTCAATCTGAATTGTAGCAAGTCACAACGGTCTACTCTCTGTATCAGATATCAACCCAGACAAGCAACAATCCTCTACCAAATTCGATACACCTACTGTCGACAAGGAAAGAGCACATACCTTTCGACTCAAGGCGTCTGCCGCTGCATTCGACTTCCCTGGATAGTACTTGATCTCGCAATCAAAATCTTTCAACAGATCAAGCCATCGTCGCTGCCTCATGTTCAACTCTGACTGAGAAAAGAGGTACTTCAGGCTCTTGTGATCGGAATAGATCTCAAATTTCTCGCCTTACAGATAATGACGCCAGATCTTGAGTGCAAAGACAATCGCCGCCAATTCAAGATCATGAATCGGATAACGGGTCTCGTGCGGCTTTAGATCATGAATCGGATAATGCTATCACGTGCCCTCGCTGCATAAGAACACATCCTATCCCTCTGTGAGATGCATCACACAATATACAACAAACTCACCCGTACCTGAAGGAATCGTCAGAACAGGCGCACTAGTCAGCCTCTTCTTCAATTCTACAAAACTGGTTTCACAATCTTCAGACCATACAAATGGCATGTTCTTTTGTGTCAACTGGGTGATAGGCTTCGCTATACTGGAGAAATCTCGGATAAAACGACGATAATACTCGGCTAGACCCATGAAACTGCGTATCTCTGGCACAGAAGTCGGTCTCGGCCAGCTGATCACAGCCTCAACTTTACTCGGATCTACCGCAATACCATCTCCAGATATAATGTGCCCTGGTTCGGAATGCAGTCTTCGGAATATCAACGTCTCTAACTCTGAGCTGATGATACCCTGATCTCAAATCAATCTTCGAGTATACAGAAGATCCCTGTAACTGATCAAACAAATTATCGATGCGAGGAAAAGGATACTTGTTCTTCACTGTTGCCTTGTTCAACTGTCTGTAATTAATACATAGTCGCATTGAACCATCTTTCTTTCTAACGAAAAGCACCGGAGCACCCCAAGGAGATACACTGGGTCTGATATATCCCTTGGAGAGAAGATCTTCCAGCTCTATCGGTGCCATCCTATACGGAGCTCTCGAGATAGGAACACTGCCTGGCACAAGATCTATGCTAAAATCTACCTCTCGAGCTGGAGGCAACCCCAGAATCTCATCAGGAAAAACATCTGCAAACTCGCAAAATACTGGCAGATCTGCCAATGCTGGGCTCGACTTCAGTAGATCTACTGAATACACAAGAAAACCCTCTGCTCCTCTCTGAAGAAATCTACTCATAGTCAGAGCAGATACTAAGGGAATCCGAGATCTGGAACCCTTTCCGTAGAATTTCCACTCATCTGTCATTCCGGGTCTGAATCTGACAATCTTGTGGAAACAATCTACAGTGGCCCTTGTTAGAGTAGGTGCCCGTCGACCCAAGTGTTGGCCGAGTGTTCACAATGAAACTCTATGTATAAGCAATCTTTATTTTAGTAATATTTGATATTATTATTTTGGCACATCTTTATCTGTATACCCATGCTAGTTGCATAGATAAAGCCCTTGAATATACAAATGGTAGAAAGAATATGAGATGCTCATATGATGAGTATCATGAAACTCATATTTGTAATACTGTATATTCTAAACGGTTCCTAGTCGATTCAGCCGCCACTAAGAAGGATATAGGCCGCTCGAGTTCGAGACTAGTATCTGCGATGTGAGTACCATGTTTAATTGGTAGGGGACATTGTGATGTCCGAACATGCAGATATGTGCTCCTTGTAGAGTGCACTGTACAACCCTCCATAAAAAGACTTTCCAAGTGGTTCTCACTTATCGAGTGGAAATGTCCAAGTTTATGGTCTTACAGAATTAGTCCTTATGACCCGGGACAACATTGAGACTCTATGTGCTAGAATTACACTTTGACTTGTTTACCGACTCTCATGGGGTCATCAGGTGGCAAGGTTGGGTGTTCTGTCGAAACACATAGGAGTCGATGCATTGTAGTCGGGGATTCACCGCTTACCTTCGGGTATGGATATCCTATGTGTTATCATGTGTATGTAGGTTGAAATCTCTGGCCAGAGTATGGTTGTAATTATGAAAAGGGTTTCATAGATTACACCATCGATGCAACTACGACATGACACATAGTATCGATTCATTGACAACTCTCGATAAACCAATGGTTGTCGAATCGGTCGGGATATATGAGTTGAAGGGACCGTACTGTACGCTAACCATAATTGAATGGTTCTTGCAGGCACTATCATTTGATACCTACGGAATCATGTAAGCGATGCTGCTAGGCGTTTAACATGATTGGTTGGGTACTATCAGACTTGAGTTCTGACATTCTTTTTATCAAGGAGTTGATAAGTAAGAATGGAGCAATTGGGGTATGATCATATAAGGACATGTTTAGTCCAAATCACATAGAGATGTGAACCCACGGCTAGTTGTATCAGTGAACCATTGAGGGCCACACAAGTACTAGCTTTCTAGATCCCGTTGAGAAGTAAAATAGTTCAATGTGTTGAACGCCTTATAAAGGAGTTTATAAGCGTAAGAAAAATTAGAAGTATGACTTCTATAAAGGGGAAACTAGTTCAATGTGTTGAACGACTTATAAATGAGTTTATAAGTGTAAAGAAAAATAAAAGTATGACTTCTATGAGAGAAATGTAAATTTTAATTTATGGAAGTGTTCCTAAATTAAAAGTTAGCCAAGTGAATAATGTATTTGAAAATTGTGATTTTCATAAACATTATTATGGACTAAATTAAATTAATTCAAGTGTTGAATTAATTAAACACTAGTGGACCTAGTAGAGTCCAAATAATTAAATTAATTCAAGTGTTGAATTAATTAAATTATATTGAGTATTGTAGAGCTCAATTTAAATTAATTATTTAACTAGTGGGACTTGGGTAAATTCAAGTAATGTTTAATTAGTCTCAAATATGTTTGAGATAATTTAATTTAGTCCATGGTTTTTATTTTGATAAAAAACCATATAATATGCATGCATGGGAGGTGAAAGGTTGGGAGACTACTTTTTGAGTTTTAAAGGCATGGCATGCAACTTTTTGGAACACTTTTTGCCACAACCAAGGCTAGTCTTCCTTCCCCCATTCATTCATCTCCTTGGCCGAAACTTCAAGGATTTTTCTCTCAAAAAATTTTCTTCTTTTGTTATTCAATTGTTGGAGATCAAAAACACTTCTCTTTGAAAAATCCTCTTAATTTTCTAGTGCAAATTAAGAGGGGATTTACCTAGTTGGTGGTGGGCCTAATTTGAAGGAAAGATTTCAAGAACAAAGAAAGCTTGTAGAGGGTCTTGCCATTCAAGAGCTTAGTTGTTTGACAACTAAGTTGGAGCCATAATCAATCTCTTGAGATTGATAGGTATATTTCTTTAAAACACCCTATGTATGACATTTTTGTGTTTTATTGTATTTGTTGCACAAAATCTTGAGGTGGCCGAAAATTCTTGCCAAAAATTCGATTTTTAAAATTCCGTTGCGCTTCCGGTCACCGTAACCGATCCCCTTTCAAGTGGTATCCGAGCAATGGTTACGATTTTGTGTAGCAACTACAAGATATTATGTTCAGATCGATTTCTAACCGCATGAGGTGAAGTTTTACAACGATTCAAGGCCGGATTAGGGGCGGCTTTTGGGCAGCAAGTTGCTGCCCATTTCGGGCAGCCGAGGACCTGCCCGAAACGGGCAGCAAGGGCAGCCCGAGGGGCTACCCGAACAGCCCCTACTTTTTAAATAAAAAAAAAAAACTTTTGTCGCCGGAATCCGGCGACGGAGCTCCGGCGACGGCGATGACGACGAGGGTTTCCAAAAGTGTTTTGGATTATCAAAGTGTCATGGGCCTTGAGTTGTTGGGCCATTGGATGGCTAACATATTTGTGAATTTTAAATGGGCCAAAACGTTTTTGGTGAAAAATGAATTTTTGGGCCCTTAAGTTTAAAAGTACAAAAGTTGCAAATATTTTCTCATGAAATAAATATTTTAAGTTGGACTTTAAATATTTATAGTAAATGGTGATTTACAAGAAATTCGGTTATAAATAAATTAATTGGAAAGTAGACAAATGTGTTTGTATACTTTGTTAATTTAGTTTATAATCGTAGCGGTTAGTGATTGGATCAAGATATATAATATTGGATCAATTAATTATTGTGATAATTAATTGATGGTGTATGATATGTGATATTATGCATGAAGGATGATCAAAAGCCCAAGCCCAATTTGCTAGGTGTATGCTAGGATATTTTGTGTTGAATGATTGTAATAATTATCAATTTAAAGTGGGCTTGGTTTATGGCCCGTTCCCACCCCATGAGATGTATCCCTATTTGCCATGGATATTTATTTGTAAATATTAGTATAGTGGATGATCAAGATTGGAAGATGGTGGCCATGATGATTATGAAGATCGAAGACATGTAAATATTGGAAGCTAATGTAATAGTTGCATTGCATCCCGTGCATTTACCCTAGGATTGGACCTAGGCCCGTGTTTAGCTCACACGGTCCGTTAGTATTGGGGCGATTGATCATCCTTGTTTGTTTACTGTTTATAATATATGCATGATATGTTATAAATAATGAGTATGTGCGTTATTATTATGATAATAACAAAGTTGCATGAATCCGGCAAACATACGATCAAACATGGCGAGCTTTTAAATAAAATTAATGATGAGACCTTTCAAAATTAAAAACCCTCATTTTGAATAAGATTCATAATTAATATCATGCCCGAAAAGGGGAATTATAAATTTGTTTATAATTTCCTTGTCTTCCATCGACAATGGGTGCATGATGAACGCTACCCGTACTCGGGGCTCGGCTCATATTATTAGGGAGCTTTGGGTGCCGGAAAGCTGTGACATCCATTGACATGGTGATGTGAACTACGTGGAACTCTCATGATTTCGGCTCATATTATTGAGGGAACTCATGACGACCGTCCATTAAGGTTCAACATCGATGGGTAAGGCTTGACACGTGAAGATGAACGACGTCATATTATTGGGTCCTAATCAAACGTGAGACAAAAGTTTACGTAGAGGGTTGCATTGTGATGCAATTGGAAACTACCTTTTAGTAATTATGATTGGCTGATATTATTCGGTATCATAATTCGCTAATTGGACCTTACGTACCTACTGAGGAAAGGAGTTTCCCGTTTTCACTAGAGGGTAGTGAAAGATGTCAAAACAGTGGGAGCAAATATTTATGAAGTAAAAGTCCAAACTTCATATCTTACTAAATATTTTAAAATAGTCATCAACATTTATCTGTTTTTACTTTTGTACAAATTGACAATGTCTTCGATTCGCAATCCGATATCCGTAATACTCGACAAACACATATTAACTGGACCTAATTACCTCACTTGGCTAAGAAACCTAAAAATCGTCTTGAATTCGGAAAGGGTAGCATATACACTGACTGAGTCGCCCCCTGTTGAGGCTCCGACTGACTGCAATCCTGAGGAATTGCAGGCTTACAAGGAATGGTGTGATCATGACTTGATAGCCAAGTGTTATATGCTGACTTCAATGAATGATGAGCTGCAGAGGCGTTTTGAGGATGCAAAGAATGCTGCTGACATTCATATGCACCTCAAAGAGCTCTTTGGTGAGCAAACTCGGCCTCTTAGGCATGCTACCGTCAAGGAGCTGATCACTATGTGCATGCGAGATGGGGCCTCGGTCCATGAGCATGGCCTAAAGATGATCGGGCTCGTGGAAAAGCTTGTTGGCATGGATCTGATCTTGCCTTCGGAGTTGACCACCAACATGTTCTGTTATCATTGCCTAGCTCATTTGATCCTTTTGTGGTGAACTTCAACATGAACAAGATGGAGCCGACCCTTGAGGAGTTGGTGAATATGCTTGTTACGTTTGAATCAACCATCAAGAAAGAGAAGTTGGTTCTTTATGTGGGTTCTTCATCTGGTACGAAGATTGATCCACATGGGAAGGGAAAGAAGAGTTCTTTCCAACGTCCCAAGAAGAACGTGCCCTTGATGAGGCAATCTCCGAATCCAGTTGTGGCAGCCACACCAGTTAAGGCTGAAAAGACTAGTGATGTTTGTCATCACTGCAAGAAACCTGGACATTGGAGGCGAAATTGCAAGGAATATCTGGCCCAGAAGAGTTCTGGAAACAGTATGTTCTAAATTGAAGTAAACATTTCAATTAGCTCTACTTCTTGGGTATTAGATACCGGTTGTGACTCACATCTCTGTAATGAGTTACAGGTGATGGGAAGAAGTAGGAAGCTTAAGGAAGGTGTGACCTTCTTGAGGATGAGCAATGGAGCAAGAGTTGATGCCAAGGCTGTTGAAGATGTTTACTTATTATTGAACAATAGTTTTAAGTTATTTTTATGAGATGTTTTGTTTGTACCTAATTTTGGTGAAAAACATTGTTTCCATTTCTATGCTGATAAAAATGGATATTCTTGTTTATTTTGCAAAGGTGTTTGCAACATTTACATGAATGAATGTTTGAATTGGTACTTAAGAACTTGAAAACGATCTCTATAACTTAAAATTAAATGATATTCCATTAAATGTCCATACAAAGGCAGACACCATATGAGATATGGATGTGTAAGTCTCCCAAATATTCTTATCTTAGAATATGGACAGCCCTGCTTATTTGAAGCAGGTAGTGGGAGATAAATTGGATAGTCGATCCATTTTATGTTACTTTGTGGGATATCCAAGGAATTATGTTGGATATTATTTCTATCATCCCCAAGAAACAAAGATGTTTGTTTCTAGGAATGCTACCTTTTTTGAAAAGGAATTTCTATTGGATAGAAAAAGGGAGATGATAGAACTCGAAGATGTTCGAGAAACACCCACAATTATAGAACCCACACCCGAAGAGCCAAGAGAGGAGATACAAGCTCCTAGAAGATCCGAGAGAGTCTCGAGACCACCTATGAGGTATGGTCAGCTTCTTGAAGAGGGCCATGATGAGCGTAACCATGGATGTGATCCAAGGACCTTCAAGAAAGCGTTATCTGATGCCGATTCATCCAAATGGCTTGAAGCTATGGAATCTGAGATGAATTCCATGCATTCGAACCAAGTGTGGGATCTTATAGATCCACCTGAGGGAAAGGTTCCCATAGGGACTTGGGACGGATGGGAAGGTATTGACCTTCAAGGCGCGATTGGTGGCAAAAGGATATACTCAAAGACAAGGAGTTGACTTTGAGGAAACCTTTTGACCAGTTGCAATGTTCAAGTCTATAAGGATATTGCCAGCCATAGCTGCATGGTATGACTATGAGATATGGCAGATGGATGTCAAGACAGTCTTTCTTAATGAGGATTTTAAGAAAGTGATTTATATGTCTCAACCTGAAAGGTTTACATCTATCGGAAGTGAGCATATGGTATGCAAACTTCATAGATCTATTTATGGTCTAAAGCAGGCATCTAGGAGTTGGAACCTCAGATTCGATAGTACAATCAAAGAGTTTGGTTTTGCTAAGAATCCTGAGGAACCCTGTGGGTATAAGAAGGTCAGTGGGAGTGTTGTGACATTCCTGGTGTTTTATGTTGATGACATTCTAATCATTGGGAATGATGTAGGAATGTTGCAATCAACTAAAATATGGATAGCAAGAGAGTTCTCGATACACGACTTGGGTGAAGCATCTTGTGTATTTGGAATACAGATCTATAGAGATAGATCAAGAAGATTGCTTGGTCTCACCCAGTCCACATACATTGATACCATCGTGAAGCGGTTCTCGATGGATGAGTCCAAGAGAGGACATCTACCAATTTGTCATGGCGTGTCCCTATCCAAGTCTGTCTCCCAAGACTAATGCAGAGATAGTGGCGATGACAAGCATTCCTTATGCATCTGCGATGGGTAGCATCATGTATGGGATGATATCTACACGTCCTGACGTGGCTTTCGCACTAAGTGTAATGAGTAGATATCAATCGAACCCCGGTCTTCCACATTGGAAAATTGTGAAAGACATCCTCAAGTAGTTGAGAAGGACAAAGAAATTGTTCTTGGTCTATGGGGTGGAGAACTAAAATTGGAAGGCTATACCGACTCTGGCTTCCAAAGCGATATCGATGACTCGAAGTAAACCTCTGGGTTTGTATTCATGCTCAATGGTGCTGCTGTATCTTGGAAGATTTCCAAGCAAGACAGTACAGCGGATTCCACCACTGAGGCAGAATACATTGCTGCATCAGCTGCAGCAAAGGAGGCTGTTTGGATAAGGAATTTCGTCCAAGAGTTGGGCGTCATTCCTAATGGAGTTGCTCCTGTCTCGGTGTTTTGTGACAACACAGGAGCCATTGCTCAAGCAAAGGAGCCGAGGTCTCATCAGAAGTCCAAACATGTATTGAGAAAGTACCACATCCTCGGAGAGATTGTGGAAAGTAGAGAAGTGTCTTTTGACATAGTCGACTCCGCAGATAATGTTGTTGATCCACTAGCTAAGCCTTTACCTGGACCATTATTCGACAAGCATCGCGAATGAAGGGGTTTAAAGCATATGGGTAGTTGGCTCTAGTGCAAGTGGGAGATTGTTAGAGTAGGTGCCCGTCGAGCCAACTGTTGGCCGAGTGTTCACAATGAAACTCTATGTATAAGCAATCTTTATTTTAGTAATATTTGATATTATTATTTTGGCACATCTTTATCTGTATACCCATGCTAGTTGCATAGATAAAGCCTTTGAATATACAAATTGTAGAAAAAATATGAGATGCTCATATGATGGGTATCATGAAACTCATATTTGTAATACTGTATATTCTAAACGGTTCCTAGTCGATTCAGCCGCCACTAAGAAGGATATAGGCCGCTCGAGTTCGAGACTAGTATCTGCGATGTGAGTACCATGTTTCATTGGTAGGGGACATTGTGATGTCCGAACATGCAGATAGGTGCTCCTTGTAGAGTGCACTGAACAACCCTCCATAAAAGGACTTTCCAAGTGGTTCTCACTTATCGAGTGGAAATGTCCAAGTTTATGGTCTTACAGAATTAGTCCTTATGACCCGGGACAACATTGAGACTCTATGTGCTAGAATTACACTTTGACTTGTTTACCGACTCTCATGGGGTATCAGGTGGCAAGGTTGGGTGTTCTGTCGAAACACATAGGAGTCGATGCATTGTAGTCGGGGATTCACCGCTTACCTTCGGGTATGGATATCCTATGTGTTATCATGTGTATGTAGGTTGAAATCTCTGGCCAGAGTATGGTTGTAATTATGAAAGGGGTTTCATAGATTACACCATCGATGCAACTACGACATGACACATAGTATCGATTCATTGACAGCTCTCGATAAACCAATGGTTGTCGAATCGGTCGGGATATCTGAGTTGAAGGGACTGTACTGTACGCTAACCATTATTGAATGGTTCTTGCAGGCACTATCATTTTATACCTAGGGAATCATGTAAGCAATGTTGCTAGGCGTTTAACATGATTGGTTGGGTACTATCAGACTTGAGTTCTGACATTCTTTTTATCAAGGAGTTGATAAGTAAGAATGAAGCAATTGGGGTATGCTCATATAAGGACATGTTTAGTCCAAATCACATAGAGATGTGAACCCACGGCTAGTTGTATCAGTGAACCATTGAGGGCCACACACGTACTAGCTTTCTAGATCCCGTTGAGAAGTAAAATAGTTCAATGTGTTGAACGGCTTATAAAGGAGTTTATAATCGTAAGAAAAATTAGAAGTATGACTTCTATAAAGGAGAAACTAGTTCAATGCGTTGAACGACTTATAAATGAGTTTATAAGTGTAAAGAAAAATAGAAGTATGACTTCTATGGGAGAAATGTAAATTTAATTTATGGAAGTGTTCCTAAATTAAAATTTGGCCAAGTGAATAATGTATTTGAAAATTGTGATTTTCATAAACATTATTATGGACTAAATTTAATTAATTCAAGTGTTGAATTAATTAAACACTAGTGGACCTAGTAGAGTCCAAATAATTAAATTAATTCAAGTGTTGAATTAATTAAATTATATTGAGTCTTGTAGAGCTCAATTTAAATTAATTATTTAACTAGTGGGACTTGGGTAAATTCAAGTAATGTTTAATTAATCTCAAATATGTTTGAGATAATTAAATTTAGTCCATGGTTTTTATTTTGATAAAAAACCATATAATATGCATGCATGGGAGGTTAAAGGTTGGGAGACTACTTTTTGAGTTTTCAAGGCATGGCATGCAACTTTTTGGAACACTTTTTCCCACAACCAAGGCTAGTCTCCCTTCCCCTATTCATTCATCTCCTTGGCCGAAACTTCAAGGATTTTTCTCTCAAAAAATTTTCTTCTTTTGTTCTTCAATTGTTGGAGATCAAAAATACTTCTCTTTGAAAAATCCTCTTAATTTTCTAGTGCAAATTAAGAGGGGATTTACCTAGTTGGTGGTGGGCCTAATTTGAAGGAAAGATTTCAAGAACAAGGAAAGCTTGTAGAGGGTCTTGCCATTCAAGAGCTTAGTTGTTTGACAACTAAGTTGGAGCTATAATCAATCTCTTGATATTGATAGGTATATTTCTTTAAAACACCCTATGTATGACATTTTTGTGTTTTATTGTATTTGTTGCACAAAATCTTGAGGTGGCCGAAAATTCTTGTCAAAAATTCGATTTTTAAACTTCCGTTGCGCTTCCGGTCACCGTAACCGATCCCCTTTCAGCCGTGTACTTGGTTAACCTATCTATGCCAACTATACAATCAAAATCAGCTAAACCAAGTACTACACAATCTAGATCAATCTCATGCCCTTCAAATTGAAGCATACAATGTCTAACAGTAGTCACAGATATTAGACCACTTCCTAACGGAGAATCTATAGACACTACCGTCGACAAAGATTCAACAGGCAATGAATGTCTCAATGCAAAATGCTCAGATATGAACCTATGGGATGCACCTGTGTCTATCAACACATATGCAGGATAACCGCAAAGGAAACAGTTATCTGCAATGACATCGTCTGGTGCCTCCTGCGCCTGCTCCTCTGTCAGCGCAAAGACCCTAGCCTGCTGTCTGGGAGGTTGACTCACTGTCTGACTACCTCCTGGTTTCTGCTGGGTCTGTGTAGATGGTGGCTGGAAGGAGTGTACAGAGGATGCCTGTCTCTCCATCTGTGGCACTGGTGCTGATGACCCTGTACTCTGGAATCATTGTGCACCTCTCTGGGGACAAACTCTGGCAAAGTGTCCCGGTTGCCTACAGATGTTGCAGCGTCCCATAACTCCTTGACACTGCTCCGTGGCATGTCGCCCTCCGCACGAACTACAATATGCGCCACTATAATCTGAACCCTGACCTCTCTGTCGGGATCCACTTGAGCTCGATGAACTACTCCCGGATTTCTTAAACTGCTTGCCCTTAGCCTTCAGAAATTCCTTCTTGCCACTACTACTAGATCCACTGTCAAATCGAGGAGGAGGTGGTGGAAACTGAGCCGTAGGCTGTGGCGGCCTTTGCCCCTGAACACCGTAGGAAGCCCCTCGCTGCCTGATCAAGCCAGCCTCTGCTCCCTTCGCTCGGTTCAGTGCCTCCGAAAAAGTATTGGGTCTCCCGGTGTTTACCTAGGTAAAGACATCTGGGTTCAGCCCGTTGATGAACTGATCGGCCACTGCCTCATCGTTCCCTGCCACATGAGGTGCAAATCATAGCAATGCAGAAAATTTAGCAACATACTCCTCGATGTTCCACTGTCCCTGCCTCAAATTCGCAAATTCAGCTCCTTTATCTTTTCGGTAGGTGACGGGGAAGAAACGCTGATAGAACTCATCCTTGAAGACTTTCCACGTAATGTCAATGCCTCGGTGTTACAAAGCTCTCTTCGCAGTCAACCACCAGCTCTTTGCAACCTCTTGCAGCTGATGCCCTATCAATTTCACACGTCGCTCATCAGTATATGCCAACGACTCAAACAACATCTCGATATCATCAAGACAGCTTTCGCACTCTACTGCACTCTCTGTTCCCTTCAGCGTAGGAGGATGGAAGGACTGAAACCTCTTTAGTAAGGTCTCCATCGGCGTAGCGGTGACATCCATCTGTGCACCGGATGTGCTACCTTGCTCCGGCTGTGGTATACATCTAGGCGGAATAAATCTGGTTATCAAACTGATTAGTACACAATCAATATCATCTGTCTCAGCCCTCCTCTGATCATAAACCTCTGATCGAGAATCAGTTCTGATTCAGGCTTGACAAGTATATGCTGTAATCAATTCAGATAATGCAACAACATATAATAGGGAAAGCAATAAATCATGCTAGCACATCAAAAGCAAGGAAGAAGACTCGATCTACCACGCTCATTCTAATCTATCTCAATCTACAGAACCTACTGCTCTGATACCACCTGATGTGGGGACTCGGGCTCTAACTCAATTCTTTTGGTATTGATTGGATCTTTGCTCGAAAATGTGGGTCAAAATTTTGCTTTTAACATTAATTCAAATGTATAATTAAAACATAATCTATCTCCATAATAATTAAACAACATCATGTACATACAAGTCTGTTTAGTACAATCATACACTAGTGTTCAAATCCCGACTATAAACAAAATTAGTACAAGTCTAATAGGAAAACACTAGAAATCTTCAACGCCCGAGATCTCCACGCTATCGTCAATCTCTCATCTAGCTCGAGACCCAGATCCTGCCCCACCTGTTGCCATGCACACATACAGACACGACAACAGCCGGATAACTCCGGTGAGAACAAATCCCAGTATAAAACATGGATGCATGCAATGTAAACAAATCAAGTACCAAAGCATAGCATATACCAACTAACATGAATTATAATCTAAAACATGTAAAGGAATACAAATCTGTATTCAACCTCTAATTCTTGACTCGATTCATTTCTACTCTAGGGATCCCGGTGTGAATAAGACGGTCTGTCACCTACCCAACCACTCGGAGTCACGGTACGTCTTATTCCTAGACTTCGGTCAACTCTGTATCGAGGGTCTACACATAGAGTAAATCTGCTCCTATGCGTCGATACACCGAAACGTCTAGTTTTGGCTAATCTGCCAATATCTCCTATCTCAGGAATCGAATATAAATCAATAAATAAGACATTACATAATCAAATGTAATAACAATCTAGTATGTAATTTAGGGAAACTCGTATCAAATCTGAATCGAGTTGTGCAATCCCGTGACCACATGAATTATACCTTAGTTGTCGTAGAACTCGGTCAAGATCTCGAAGTAGAATGGCAACTCTGTCAATTCAAAATCTGAAATGACAATGCAACAATATATTCTATCAATACACAACTCAAAGCAACTCACATCAACTCTTGTACCAATCAATAATCAGTCTCGGTACGAATTTGACGGCATAACGACGTAGTTCTCGCTACTGGTCAACTCAATCTCACCAAATCAATATAGCAACATATCCTCAACTTATAATCTCATCAAAGCATAATATCATACTGAATATACCCCATCTTAACTAAATATACATGCTGGAAAATCGAAACAACGTCATACGGTATCTGAAAATCGATCCGATAGCAATTCTATCCTCACCATGAGCATAAGAACACATAATCATAATCATATCAACATTTCCCCAACATGTATATTTCGAAACATGCTGAAACATAACAAAACTTACTTCCTTAGCTAGCTCTTGTTGCAAGAATCACAAATCCGGGCTCGGAATTAAAATCGGATCTCTAAATCTTGCACACTATAATTTCTAAAGGATGAAGAACTTGAAGGAAACAAGGGGAATTCTCGGTGCTCTCAGTTGCTGAAATGAAGACAATGAATCAGCACCAAATATGTATATATACCCTGCCAAGTGTCAACATAAAAATCGAAGGTGACATTCTTGCATGCAGCACCGCGGGTGCGGTCCTCTTGCACCGCGGGTGCGCTCATGCTTCGGCAACCCCATTATTTTCTCAAATGAACGACCGCGGGTGTGGTGCCATACAAGACCGCGGGTGCGGTGATGCTACGAATAAATTGCCAACTTTCTGTCTATGCATCGCGGGTGCGGTCCACTCCTAGGCGCGGGTGCGGCCTGGCTTTGGCCTTTCCTTCAAAAATTCTCATTTTTATGTCATGCATTCTTACCTCTTCAAATCTAACATCAATGACAACTGATAATTCTCGAGCCTTACATTATCTTTTGTTATTTGGAAATGATGGACGCTGATCGAGTTCGTTCTGAAGGGCGACGCTTCCTTATGGTGGGAGGGAGCGGAGGGAGGAGTGAACATAGCGACATTGACATAGGAGGAGTTCAAGAGGGTGTTCTATGACAAGTACTTCACATTTGATGTCCGTTCTAGGCTGAAGAGACAGTTTATGAGTCTCCGTCAGGGGGATTGGTCTACTGCCAAGTTTGTGCAGAAGTTTGATAGGGCTGTCACTTTGTGCCCTTGATTGCCAATAATGCTGCTGAAAAATTACGACACTTCCTAGGTGGTTTGAGGCAAACTATCTGTCGTGATGTGATGCTCGGCGATCGCAGTCACTCAAAAACATTGATTGGAAGATGTAGCGAAAGAGGAACCATGCTCAGCAAGCTGATCAGAGTAATAAGAAGCCTTATGTGGGACCACATAAGCAACCAGAACCACCAAATCGACAAGGGCAACCACCTAGGGCAACCACCTAGAGTGAATATTTCAAAGGCTGATGAGAAACCACTATGCAAGGAGTGCAATCATCCATACAATGGCAAGTGCATGTGGGGTACCTACAAGTGCTTCAAGAGCGGAGAATTGGGACACAAGACTGTGGATTGCCCAAAGCTCAAGCAACTTTGTGGAGGCCTAAAAATCCGTACTTGAAAATTTGAGGGAAAATTTAAAATTTCTTTTTTTAAAAAAATAATCAAAATCGCCTCCTTCATAAATGAACTGATAAATAAAGTTTGATGTTCAAAGTGGCAGCGGAAGAAATTAACATTTTCGAAATAATAGTAAAAGTTTATCCAACGATAATTAAAATGTTTGAGCAATCAAATAATAATAAATGCTGAACTGAGGTCCTCGGGTCCTACTAATTCCGACTCGAGCTTGCTCACTGGTCCCGGCCCTCGGTCCCGACATCATCAACACCTACAACAATCAAGTCTAGTGAGTCTAAAGACTCAACATGCATATATCATAAATAACAAGTAAATAAATAGTAAAATTTTGCATGGGATAAAAATATCATGTCATGAGGCATAATGTGAAAATAACTTGTCATGAGAAATTATAATACGTGCATAACTGAACAGAAAATCAGAGTGAAAATGTTTGCTCCTTGGAGCCCTGTACTGAAATAGCATGTAATAATTTTTTGGTGAGATTATGGTCTACGCAAGTGGTCCCTGAACTGAGCTGACCGGTAACTGACGACCGGGTTTAATAATGTACGTCTGATCAGACTACTGCCACAGTATACTGGATGAAACAAATGAACTGAACGGTAACTGGCGACCGGACCGGTAACTGGCGACCGGATTTAATAATGATAGTAAAGTGACCACAAGCAATAACGTATAAATCTCAAAATTTGTATTTTTGCACGTAATATAATTAAATAACTGAATTAAATATCCTGTACTAATTTTACTGAATGGATTGGATCGCTCCCAGGCTCGCTGCAACCTAAATATGCCCTGAAAAATATGCAATATCTTTTACTTGACCAAACTATGCAATTAAATCCAAAAACTGAGACAAGTGCGCCTAATGACTTCGTATTTAATCATGACTCCGAACCAACCCGAACCAACACTGAAACATCATATAGTCATGATTAAATACACTTAAAATGATCAGGTTATGCTCCTAAAATGGTGAGGGTTGAAATCTAGGTGAATGGAGGCCAAAACATGAAACGCTTTTTCGAGAGTCAATTTGGCACATCGCACCGTAAATTCTCGTACGACCTCAAAAATGATCCGAATCACAAACGGCCAAAAATGTGACCTTCCTAACTCAATGTGGCACTGTCCAGTCCAAGGACATAGGCTAAAAGCCAACCAAGAACTCGAACGAGCCACTGAACCGTCACATAAAGTTGCTGTCGACAAAATACAGCAGCTGTGCTTTGGTTTCTTGGTGTCGTTTTCGAGGCTAATTGCCATTGGGGCTTGAACCACTGACCAGAACCTCTTACCAATATCCTAAGGAATGATTTGAACCATGGCTAAGGGCCCTAGGCCAGCCACAATTTGCATCACACCAGCAACCAACCGAAAGCTCCAACCGAGAACACCCTTGCATACGTGTGGTGTCTTGCTTCGTTTGTTGTCTCGTGTCGTTCCAATGGCCATTTGATTGACCATGGCACGATCTAGACATATAGGGGCCTGGTCTAAACTGTGGCTAGGGGCCATAGGCCAACCAAGATCCACACCATTTCACCATTTTCGAAATACACATGCTGTACCAAGAGAAAGCCGAAAGGGGGAAGGGGCTGTTCTTGTTGTTTTATTTGAAAACCGATTCACCATGGACCAAGCCTCCAAAAGGGCGACTTAGTCACGTCTTAGACATGCTAGGGAAGTGATATAACTATGGCTATAGGCCTTTTGGGTAGCCATGATCAAAAACTTTTCCCTTTGACAGCAACCTGAATTTTTTCGAAACTCATATGGACACAAATTGGAAGTTGCTGTCATCTTCTCGACTTCCAGCGTGCATGGGGTTAAATTAATGGACCAACATGGTCCTAATGCATCCTATTACATGTCTAGATGTCGCCTTGGGAGCCTGGAATCGAACCAATACATGAAACCATCAAAACAAAAGAAACCGTGAAGAGCATCATGAAAGCCGAAATTCTGCACCTTTTATTTTCTGAAACATGTTTGATATATTTCGGTTTTTGCATGAAATGATGATCATGAAATATAAAAATAATGATAGTAGGACTTGATTGAAGAGTCAAGGAAGAATATATGCATGCCTGGTTTCGTTTGAAAGAAAAACGAAAGAATGAGACGATCCGGCGCGGAGGAGGTGGAGCGCTTTCTTTTCTTGCTTCTTCACTCGATTATTTTCTCTTGTTAATGGCTAAGTGGCTCACGATTTTTGCCTCTAAAACTCTCTGAATTTCGGTGATGGAGGGGTGGAGAATGATGGTTAGGAGAGTGAGGGGAAGATCCACTAATAAAGGAATTCAAAGGGCAAGACTAAGTCTACGTCTCATTTAAATTTTGAAATTGTTTGATCAAGTCTTCTTGGGGGGAATGAGGTGACCGATATTCTCATCTAGACTAGGTTAGGATATGCTCTAATATTAATTAATTAAGGTTGATCAATAATTTTAAAAAGTTTGCATGCTAAACTTAACAAAGAATGGGTCAAATGGTGAGTTGGCAAATAAATGTTGCATCTCCAAGGGGTGGCCGAAATCTAGCTTATAAATGGAGGGGAAATGTTGTTTATTTAGTAAATTTATAACCCTCAAAAGCCTCACTTATCTTTTAAATAATTTACAGAATTAATCCCTTAATTATGGAATTTAAATGAATTTATTTTCTACTCACCTCAAGTAACTTAAATAATTCCTTAAACTTCCTTTTAACTTAAATTAACTTACTAGCTAGCTAAAATAAATTCTGGAAATGTTTTCTGAATCTTAAATTCTATCTCAAAACTCCAGCTCCAGTCTGGCCTCACTGAATTAACTGAAATGATAAAAAACAAACTACTGCATAAAATAATAAACTTAAGGAAAAGCATTTAAATATTCATGAAATAAAATTATTTTAATTTAAAATACTAGAATTATGCATGGCTTATACGTAGACTGATTTACGGGTTCTACAAACTCACAGCTGGAAGGGTCTATGTGATGCAAGCTGAGGAGGCTGAGGCAGAGCCAACACTACACTGATTTCTAGGTAACCTAGATATTTAACATTTTTTCGATGCTTTTATTGCATGAAATGTTAAATTGGGTTAAGGGATTTGATTGGAACAATGAAGAGCTTAGAGATGAATAGGGTGCATTCACTACTTGAGCTGGATTTAGGAGTCAACATCGGGAAACTTTGGGACATAATTACAATTTCTAAGATTTGAGAGTTAAGTTGAGGTGGATGAGGGGTCCTAAGTTGTTCAGTTATCAAGACAAAGAAAAATTTCGACAAAATTCTTTTAAAAGGTAGAGATTTGTAACATCCGAAAAAACCAACTTACGTAAACCACGTGCATGCAAATTATTTTAATTGTTTTATTTAATTTGTTTTAAATGCTTGTATGATATTTATTATATGATTAAATGCTAATATGACTCGATTACATAAAATTTAAGAATTTTACCCGAATATTCGATAATAGGCAGGGAAAGGACACTGGGCACGACCAAGACAAGAATATTTATTTTTCATTAAATATGTGCAAGGCTTCCTAATATGATTAAAAATAATTTAATCTTTCTAAAAATGTTAGAGTTCTAATTATTTTACGAGTCTAGCTCGATTTTTCCGGGGAAGCCAGTTTTGAACAAACAAGGAGTTTTAAAATATAAAAAATATTATTTTTAGAAAACTAATTTTATAAACTTTTATGTTTTAATTAAATAAGTGTTATTGGACCCAATTTAATTATTTAAATTAGGCCTAATTGCCCTTAAGCTTGCAAGCCCAAAACCGAAGCCCATTAGCTTGTTAATTAAATTATAAATATGATACCTAGGTCTTTTAAACCCCATAATTCATAACCTAGCTGCCGAAATACACCTCAAGAACACACACAATTTTCGAAAGCTGTGGAAGAAGAAAAGCTTGTGTTTTTCGTCGTCCAACATCGTACCATCGCCAAAGATCGTATATTCGAGGGTTATAAATGCAAAGGCACATTTTCTAAACCCTTTTAAACATCATACAAATCATAATATGTGTGTTTTAATTAATTATGCATGAAAAAAATATGGGTGTTCAATTATTTTACTGTATGATACGTATTTTCTAAGTTTCAACTATTTAATGCTTGGTTTTTAAACTTTATGAGTCCCGAAGAGTACGCTGCCAATACATGGTAAAATATGAACAAAACATGATAAATTAAAGGTAAAACAAAAGCTGGAACCGTGGGAAAAGAGAGAAGAGAGAGCCATGGGTTTTTTCTTGGTTTGTTCAAGGGTCAAGGGGCTGCTAGGGTGCATGGGGTCCTGTCTCATGTAGGGCTTTTACTGGTCGTGGTTAGGTCCTAGAAAGAGTCCTAGGAGGACTAGGTTTCGAGTCATGATGTGGGGACCCGGACGCTAATCATGTTCTTAATCATCATTGGGACAATTTAATCAATTACAATAAACAAGGTATAATTTTTATTATTTTTATTATTTTTCTATACAAATATCAAATGCGGAACGTAATGGAATTCATTCAATTATATACATCGAAAGCAAAGTACAAGTCTTGTACTATATACAATCAATCAACCTAAGGTTCAACAACTAGCTATCAAGTGTCCAAACCCTATCTCTAATCAAAGTCCGTAGTCTCCACTCTAATCACGATCTCTCTTCATCTCTTCGACCCTGATCCTGTCCCACATGTTGCCATGCACACATACAAACACAACAACAGCCGGATAACTGCGGTGAGAAATACATCCCAGTATAATAAACGAAACATGCAATCATATAAACAATGTAAAAGTATGTAACAGATATAAGTAACATGTATCAAAATTTTAAACATAACCAATATAGAATCGTAAATCAGACTCGTGACTCCACGCCTTAGACGAGACTCAATCCTAGTCTAGGGATACCGGTTTTCAGACGTTGGCATTCAATATCGAATATCAGTAATAGAAGAAACTCCAATTCTATTCAACTTCGATAAAACCAAACATCTGGTGTCTTGACTTATCCGTCACAGACTTTGGCACTTTCGCCAATTCACTATCTTGTGACAATGTGCAATGTGCCCATGACGAGTCAATCACTATCGGCACCTATGTCACAAGATCACTCGTCTAATACATGCTTTCTATAAATCAATAGAACAAGCATATCAATTCAAATCAATGCACATAATAACAATAAGTAAGTGATTTAGGGAAACTCAAGTATATCATACTCGAGTCGTTCTCCCAGTACCACATTGACTTATACCTTTCTTTTCGTTCTGTCGATCTGCCTCTGTCGAAGTCTCAAAATCACTGCCTGTCAATATCAATATCAATATCTGACAGACGGATTGTTCGCAATTCAAATTCTAGCATCAAGAACTTTGCAATTCTCCCTAGCCTCATTCCCGTTTCCTTTCTGCCGATCTTAAGGAATAAAGTTTGTATATATATATATACACACACGCAGGTAAGGCAAGTGGCTTAATGTGCATACTGCACGTCTCGCGCATATGCGCGACCAACATCGGCGCATATGCGCGAGACCTATGGGTCTCAGCGCGTGTGTCTCGACAGCTCGCGCATATGCGCGCACCATCGCTGCGCATATGCGCGAGACCTACTGTCTCGGCATACCACCACTCGCGCATATGTGCGCCCTTAGCTCGACGCAAATGCGCGAGGAATTCTTCACAAATCTCTGCCACCCTCGCGCATGTGCGCGTCTTTAGGTCGCGCATGTGCGTCCAACTCTCTGGACTCGGCACTCACCTTATGCAAATCTGGCGCATATGCACGCACACTTCTCGGGCATATGTGCGACTCCTTGTCGCGCATATGCGCGAGGTGTTCTGTCCTCACACATTGCTTCGCGTCTTCGTACATCTTTCCTATCTATTTCTTGTCCGATCCATTCCGCCTATAATCACATCAATTATCACCAAATCATTTCAGATCACGGTAATGAAAATCTCAGGCCTTACACATGGGCTGGGAATAGTCCACGTGAAGTGGGACTGACTCCCTCCCCCCATGCGTGTGCTGGTTTAGCAGCGGCCATGTAGGCTCGCTGCTAGGGCTTGGGTGGGCCAGGTGGGTCCTATAGGGTGTGAGGAAGTTGGGTAAGGGCTGGGCTAGGGGGTGGAGCTGCTGGGTACGCCGCTGGCGCGATTGCATCGTGAGAAGCTCCTTCGCGAGAATGTTCTGGTTTTCCCGAACTGGTGGCTTGTTGCATTGGTTAAGTGGCTTGGGCTGGGCTTGGTTGGGTCTGGGCATGGTCCAGGTATGGTTAGGTACAGGTGGGCTCGGTGGTGGCTCAGATGGAAGAGTCCTATTGCCACTAAGATTCCTTGGGCGAAAAGCTTCATGTGTGCAATTTCAGGTCTTTTGTCCCAGAGTGTTTGAGCGAGCTAGGGGCTGGGCTTGGTCAGGAGAGTGCCTAGGTGGGTTGGCTTGGGTTTGGCTCGAGGTGGCTCGATCATGGCTCGAGTAAATAGGGAGATGGCTAGGTGTGTTCCTATAAGGGTAAAAAATGAGATTAATTGAATAAAAAGTTGAACCATGGGTCCACGGGAGTGGTTCATGGCACACAAGGGTAGATTAGGTAATAAAAAGGTTATTTTTAAAATTTGGAGTCAAAATATTGAGTTTTTAATTTATTCGGAATTTAATCGACTCACGAAACGTTAGTTAAAGAATTAATTTAAACACATAGATTTAAGCTTAGTAAAATTATGGAAACTTAGATTTAAGTTTAAATTATTAGTTGGGGTAAGTCCATATCATTAGAAGTAAGAAAGATAAAACTGAGAATTTTTACGTCTAGGGGCAAAACTGTAATTTTACACTTGAGAAAATACGAAATAGCTTGGCAACGTCCCGAAGGATCATAACGCATGTTAAATGATATTTTGTTATTTAAAATGATGATTTTTATGAAAAAATTATATTTTATAATTTATGTTAAAATTGTGCAATTTATACTGTTTAAAAATGTTATTTTTGGAAATTTATGATATTTATGCTTTTAAAAGTAAATGAGAAATGGTTTGAGGGATGTGAATTGACTGTGACAAATGATATATGATTTTGTGGAGATTTCGTGAGGGGAAAAGGCTCTAGAGGGAGCCCAATTACGGAGAAGGACCCAAAGGGAGCCCATTTATGGGAAAAGGCCCCAGAGGGACCCCGTCTATGGGAGAAAGCCCTTGATTGAGTCCCGACGTTTGTATTTCCACGGTGGAGCCTAGTGCCCACCACTATGGACCATGTGGAGCTGAAGACTGATCAGTCGACCAGAGGATATAAGCTAATCACTTTTAAGGATCAAACTTCACCCAAAATGATGTATGATTGAAAGCTTATTATTAAAATGATTTTATGATATATGACTTATTTATGCTTAAAGTTATTTTAATTGATTTTACCATTTATGATGCTTTAATGATTTTAAATGATTTATTTATATTTAAAAGCTATTTTTAAATAAAAGTATGATTTTTAATACTTGCGATTGTATATATATTATTTGTTATCCATGTTTAGAACGTGATGAATCATTAGACTCACTAGGTTTATATGATGCATGATTTGATGATTTTATGAGAGGCGCTGACGATTGAGTGGATCGAGTGCAGTAGTACACTCCCGAGAGACCTTTATGTTTACGCACTAGATTGTTAGATATAAGATTTAAAATATTTATGTTAATAATTTTATTAGAGTTATTATTATGCTTTATGTTATTATTAGTTGATCTTTTTAAAAGTCAATTTAGGAAGTTTTGTTAGTTGATGATTTAGGAATTATTTATGCACTTGAGATTTTAGTTGTTAAATATTTATGATTTATGATTATTTTGAATTATTACGATTGTTAGATATGTCAAGTAATTTTATTTAAATTTTCGAGTTATGATTTGTGTTTTTTTTTAAAAAAAGTGGTGGGCGTTTCATGTATGCCCCTTGCTGGTCGAAAACAGAAGCTCGCCCACATGCGCGTAGCGATGCAGATTTTCTGTATGGAAACCATAGATTACGATTTTGGTTTTATTATTTGTTGTGATTCGTGTTCTCTCGTGCCCAAACACAGCGGATGTTTTAAAATTTTTATTTTATTTTGACAATCAAAATATTTGGACACTCATAAACATTCATAGGGTGTTAAAATTTATATCTTTAATGAATTAATTCATTCGTCTCCAACTATTCTGGTATTTGCGGATATAGCTCTTATTTAATTTCCCTACGAACTTTATTCGAGAACTTTTTTCTTTATTTTTCAAATCAGGTCCACCATTAGAAGATTAGTTCATCTTCTAACTTGCACTATAAAATTAGAAGAGATTTTACGTTGAGATAAAAAACTAGAGACGGCACAAAAATCCCTAAAATTCTAGGAGTGGAGGCCGAAAATTGGAGGAAAAGGGAAGGATTTTTCGAAAATATGGTGTCATGTGTGGCTAGGGTTTACGTCTCGTACTTAAATAAAGCCTTCATGACCTGATTACCATAATATAATATTTGGCCTCTTAATTAATATTAATGGACTTGATTAATTAACTGGACTAGTGCAACTAGTTTAAATAATTAATCAAAGTCCAATAAGAACTTTAATTATTTAATATTTTGGACTTGTACTCCTACAAGCACATTAAACATATTTCCCACTATATTTAATTTAATATTTAATAAACTCAACTTTTGTGTTTAATAATTTAAATTCTTAAATTTTATAAATTCAACTCCTTGAATTTATTCTCTCCAAATTTGATAAATTCATAAATTAAAGCTTTTGAATTTATTATCTCATAAATTCAACTCCTTGAATTTATTTTCTCCAGATTTAATTATCATAAATTCAACTCCTTGAATTTACTATATCATAATTTATAAATTCAACTACTTGAATTTATTCTCTCGACGGGAACAAAATGATCAAGTGCTTGTGTGACCCTCAATAGTTCAGGGATAGAGCTAGCCGTGAGTTCACAAATCATTGTGATTCAGGATATAATCTTTTATTTGGGTTTACCGTAATTTCCATTCTATGTATCAACATTTGATCATTAGAATGTCAGAAATCATATTTCTGATTAGACACGTCGAATCATGGTAAGAGCGTCTAGTAGCATTGCACCATGATTCTCTAGATATCACTGATAATGCCTACAAGAATCTGTCGGTTATTATTAACATACAGTACGGTCCCTTCATCTCATATATCTCGATCGAATACGCAACCATTCGTTAATCGAGTGTTGCATAGGTATTCGATAACTCTGTGAGACATCTTTAAGAATAAATAGTGGCATCACATGTACAATTGGAGAATACCTTCTCTAATGTACATCTCATACTCTGGTCAAAGATTCCATGTACTATTATTTCATCATATCACACAGGATATCCTACATTTATCACAACTATATCCAATCTTGCCCCCTGATTACCCTCCTAGAGTCGGTAAACGAGTCAAAGCACAGCTCTAGCATATAGAGCCTTAGTTTTGTCCCTGGTCGTAAGGACTAATTGTGTTCAATCATAACCACGAACTTATCCTCTAAATGAATGATAACCACTTGGAAAGTCCGAGGGAACAAAGTTTCTATTCAGTACAGCTTTACACCCGCAAACAGATGGCCAGTCTGAGGGAGTGATTCAGATTCTGAAGGATTTATTGCGAGCCTGTATGATCGATTTCCATGGGACTTGGGAATCTAAGCTACCTCTAGTGGAGTTTACCTACAACAACAATTTTCAATCATCCATTGACATGGCTCCCTACGAGGCATTGTATGGGAGGAAGTGCAGATCATCGATTCACTAGGATGAGGCCAGTGAGAGAGCATAAAAGTAATGCCCAAGATTTTATATCGTGTTAAATTATGATTATTAATTTAATCGAGACGATTATGAAAGGGCTAACCGAGACACGAATTGAAATAAATATGAAAAGTTGTGGGTGCGAGAAATGAGCCTCGCGCATTTGCGCGACTTGATGCGGCGTATACGCACGGAATAGGCAGAACCTCTCGCGCATATGCGCGGCGTGTATCGGTGCACATGCGCGAGGGTACCCGAGAGTTGTGAAGAATTCCTCGCGCATATGCGCGGAAGAGGAGCGCGCATATGCGCGAGTCCCCGTGAAGCTACGCGCCGAGACAATAGGTCTCGCGCATATGCACGAAGTTAGTACGCGCATATGCGCGAGAGGCTTTGGACGAGTTTTGAGATTGACACGTAGCAAGTTGCATGCAATATATATATATATAAACACTCCTTCAGCAATTCAGATGGAAGAAAACGGGAAGAGTCCGGGGGAATTCGAGAAAAATCCTTACGCCTTTATATCGCGATCCGTTCGTCCGAATTTGAATCCGAATACGGCACCGTATTCCTAGCAACGACAGCTACTACAGGACGTAAGTTTTGTTACGTTTTGTTAAGATTTGAAATTACGCTATGTCCAGAATCAGATACGATTCATATATAGCGTTCTTGACATAGTAGACATCATAGAATCTAAGTCAGATTAAGAAACGAATATCATATAGAATTGTTATGAATTTTAGAGTGGAATTGACTGAGATGTGAGGTCAGATTTGTACAGTGGTTGATTGTAAATTATTGGAATTGGTATAGAATGATATAGTATTATCAGTATCGCAAGATTGTACTGTTGTACCGTCATAATTTGATAAAACAGAGATGTTGTTATTTGATTAGAATATTGATACAATATATTGATATTGTCATTGCCAGATTGAACAGTGACAGACTTTGAATCAAGACTTCGACTGTATCAGAGCGATAACAAGAAAGGTATAAATAAATGTTGATTCGGGATTGCACAACTCGAGTTCGGTTTGACTTGAGTTTCCCTAAATCACATACTTTTTTTTATTGCATTTATATTTGCAGATTATCAGATTGATATGTCTAGTTTATTGACTTAGAGCAGAGTCAGAGTTTGAGTCTAGGGCAGATCAGCCTAGCTAGGGCAGAACCGCCGAGTCTTTGTCAGAACCGCTGAGACTCTAGACTTACGGTGTATCGATGAGCTTAGATGTAGATCGACGTCTATTGTAGACACTCGATACAGCATACCAAAGTCTAAATTAGATTGGGATCCCTAAGTTAGAGATAAGATAAGAAGTCATTGATTTAAATACAGATTCGTATTTGTTCATGTAGTCAGATTGAATACATGTTTTAATGATTGTTTATGCTTTTATATATGTTTTATATGATTGCATTAATACATTGTTTATACTGGGATATTTATATCTCACCGGAGTTATCCGGCTGTTGTCTTGTCTGTATGTGTGCATGGCAACAGGTGGGACAGGTTCAAGGTCACAGAGGTGAAGAAAGATTGAGTCAGAGTGGAGACTACGGACTTGGACTAGAGATAGGGTTTAAACACTTGATAGTTAGTTGTTGAACCTGAGATATGTATGATTGTATATTTTATCAGATTTATACTTTTATACTGATATGTATAGGAGTCTGATTCCATTATCTTCCGCATTTTAAAAAAAAATTAGACCATGTTTATTATAATTGATTAATTAGTCCCAATCACGATTAAAAAGATGATTAGCGTCCGGGTCCCCACAACAGGTGGTATCAGAGCGATAGATCCTTTAGATCGAGATAGAAGAGGCTAGTGAGCGAGGTAGATTGAGATTTTCTTTCCTGCTTTTGAATGCTAGCATGTCTTATGGCTTTAATACATGTTACTTGCTTATCTGATTTGATATAGTAATATGCTTTATTGAGACTGGATCAGCACCGATTCTAGATCAGAAGTAAGATGATCAGAGGGGGATTGAAACAGAATTGGGATATTTGTTACTAATCTATTTGATTATCAGATATGACTCCCAGACGAATCCCAGAACAAGGAAGTACATCAAATCCTCCAATGGATGTCACCCCGACTCCAATGGAAACGTTACTGAAACGATTTCAGTCATTTCACCCGCCAACTTTGAAAGGCACAGAGAACACTATGGATTGTTAGAGTTGGCTCGATGATATAGAGATGCTGTTTGAATCCTTGGAGTATACAGATGAGAGGAGAGTGAAATTAATTGGACACCAGTTACACGATGTTGCAAAGGACTGGTGGATTACGAGAAAGAGAGCCATGGAACATAGATGTACGACTATTACCTGGAATATATTTAGAACTGAATTCTACCAACGTTTCTTTCCAGTGTCGTATCTAAAGGACAAGGGGGCAGAATTTGCTAATTTAAAGCAGGGACAGATGAACATAGAAGAATATGTGTCCAAGTTCTCCTCCTTGCTGAAATTTGCTCCACATGTGGCTGACAGCGAGGAAGCTACTGCTGACCAGTTCATCAATAGCCTGAACCCCGACATATTCACATTGGTGAACACAGGGCGACCGAATAATTTTACTGACGCCCTGAACAGAGCTAAGGGAGCAGAAGCTGGTCTGATGAGACAGAAAGGGGCTTCATTTGTGCCTCCAGCACCGAGACCACAGCAACCACCTCCCAGATTTGAGAGTGGCAGCAGCAGTGGAGGGAAGAAATAATTTTTGAAAGCCAGAGGAAAGCAATTCAAGAAATCTGGCAACAGTTCTTCCAGCTCCGGTGGTTCCAGACAGAGCCAGATTTACACTGGAGTTTAGTGCAAGACTTGCGGAGGCAGACATGCAACCGAGCAATGCCAGGGAGTGACTGGTAGTTGCAACATCTGCAAACAATTAGGACATTTTGCTAAAGTGTGTCCACAGAGAGGTTCCCAAAGATCTCAGGGAGCCGAGTCATCAGGATCAGCAGCACTGACTCAGAGACGATCAGCTGCGGTTCACACATTCCAGCCAGCACCAGCTCAGTCACAGCAGAGGCTAGGAGGTAGCCAGACCGTTAGCCTGCCTCCTAGACAGCAGGCCAGAGTATTCGCTTTGACAGAGGAGCAGGCTCAGGAAGCACCAGATGACGTTGTGGCAGGTAACTGTTCCTTATGTGGTTACTCTGCTTACGTATTGATTGATACCGGTTCTTCACATACATTTATTTCTGAACGATTTGCACTAAATCATGCATTGCCTGTAGAGTCTTTAGCTACTGTAGTGTCTGTCTCTTCGCCTTTGGGGATAGGTTTGATATCTGTAAACTATGTTAAGCATTGTGTACTACAGTATGACGGGCATGAGATTGAATCAGATTGCATCGTACTTGGGTTGTCCGATGTATTATTGGTATTGATATGCTGACCAAGTACAGAGCGACAGTGTATTGTTTCCACAAGATAGTGAGATTCAGACCAGATATGGTTGAAGAGTGAAAATTTTACGGTAAGGGTTCTAGATCGAGAATTCCTTTAGTATCCGTATTATCTATGACTCGATTGTTACAGAAAGGAGCAGAGGGGTTCCTTGTATATTCAGTAGATTTACTGAAATCGAGTCCAGCATTGGCAGATCTGCCAGTGGTACGTGAGTTTGCTGACGTCTTACCAGATTGGATCCCGGGATTACCTCCAGTTAGAGAGATAGACTTCAGCATTGAATTGATGCCAGGTACAGTGCCGATCTCTAGAGCTCCGTACAGAATGGCACCAGTTGAATTGAAAGAATTTAAAGATCAGCTGGAGGATTTACTGGCAAAGGGGTACATCAGACCGAGTGTTTCTCCTTGGGGTGCTCCAGTATTATTTGTAAGAAAGAAAGACGGTTCGATGAGACTCTGCATCGACTATCGGCAACTGAACAAGGCAACGATAAAGAATAAATATCCTTTGCCACGTATTGATGATTTATTTGATCAGTTGCACGGTTCTTCCGTATATTCCAAGATTGATTTAAGATCGGGATATCATCAGTTGAGAGTTAGAGATTCTGATATCTCAAATACAGCATTCAGAACCAGGTATGGACATTATGAATTTATTGTCATGCCATTTGGTTTGACAAATGCTCCAGCTGTGTTTATGGGATTGATGAACCGTATATTCCAGAAATATCTCGATGATTTTGTGATTATTTTCATCGATGATATTTTGATTTATTCCAAGAATATGAGTGAGCATGCTGAGCATCTAAGAACTGTGTTGCGAATTTTAAGGACTGAGAAATTATATGCTAAACTGTCGTAAGAAGCTATATCTCCATAGGTTGATCGTCTCAACGACCCTTTCAACGAGTTCAGTCGAACAAGGTAACGAGTCTAAGGAGGGAATGAAATGTTGGCATGGGGTTTCGGCAATTTCAA